>NW_022991990.1:115000-188844 GCF_902827175.1 Gymnodraco acuticeps | reverse complement strand
CCACTTCTAAGAACTAGCCGACAGCTGAGTGTTAGACGGGTTTTATCTCAAACGGCTTCTTTCCATCTGCCAGACCTCGATTACATCCACCTGGACATCCACACAGTGAGAGGTGTGTGGGTGGGGGGGGATGTTTTGAAGATCTGGACGGGAACAGGCTCCAAAAGGAGGTCACGTGAAATTCCCAGAATTGTTTTTCCCAAACTCGGAGGAGAGGAGGGGATCGTGAGGACAATCAAGACAAAACAGAAACTTAGAACGAGAGGAGGGGAGTTTAGACTGAAGGACAGAGGGGGGAGAAGTACTCAGATCTTCTACTTGAGTAAAACAGAAGTACTCAGATCTTGTGCTTGAGTAAAAGTGGAAGTACTCAGATCTTCTACTTGAGTAAAAGTAGAAGTACTCAGATCTTCTACTTGAGTAAAAGTAGAAGTACTCAGATCTTGTACTTGACTAAAAGTAGAAGTACTCAGATCTTGTACTTGACTAAAAGGAAGTAGAAGTACTCAGATCTTGTATTTGAGTAAAAGTAGAAGTACTCAGATCTTGTACTTGAGTAAAAGTAGAAGTACTCAGATCTTGTACTTGAGTAAAAGTAGAAGTACTCAGATCTTGTATTTGAGTAAAAGTAGAAGTACTCAGATCTTGTACTTGAGTAAAAGTAGAAGTACTCAGATCATGTACTTGAGTCAAAGTAGAAGTACTCAGGTATTGAGTAAAAGTAGAAGTACTCAGATCTTGTACTTGAGTAAAAGTAGAAGTACTCAGATCTTGTACTTGAGTCAAAGTATAAGTACTCAGATCTTGTATTTGAGTAAAAGTAGAAGTACTCAGATCTTGTACTTGACTACAAGTATAAGTACTCAGATCTTCTACTTGAGTAAAAGTAGAAGTACTCAGATCTTCTACTTGAGTAAAAGTAGAAGTACTCAGATCTTCTACTTGACTAAAAGTAGAAGTACTCAGATCTTGTACTTGACTAAAAGTAGAAGTACTCAGATCTTGTATTTGAGTAAAAGTAGAAGTACTCAGATCTTGTACTTGAGTAAAAGTAGAAGTACTCAGATCTTGTACTTGAGTAAAAGTAGAAGTACTCAGATCTTGTATTTGAGTAAAAGTAGAAGTACTCAGATCTTGTACTTGAGTAAAAGTAGAAGTACTCAGATCTTGTACTTGAGTCAAAGTAGAAGTACTCAGATCTTGTACTTGACTACAAGTATAAGTACTCAGATCTTCTACTTGAGTAAAAGTAGAAGTACTCAGATCTTCTACTTGAGTAAAAGTAGAAGTACTCAGATCTTCACTTGAGTAAAAGTAGAAGTACTCAGATCTTGTACTTGACTAAAAGTAGAAGTACTCAGATCTTGTACTTGAGTAAAAGTAGAAGTACTCAGATCTTGTACTTGAGTAAAAGTAGAAGTACTCAGATCTTGTATTTGAGTAAAAGTAGAAGTACTCAGATCTTGTACTTGAGTAAAGTAGAAGTACTCAGATCTTGTACTTGAGTAAAAGTAGAAGTACTCAGGTATTGAGTAAAAGTAGAAGTACTCAGATCTTATACTTGAGTAAAAGTAGAAGTACTCAGATCTTGTACTTGAGTAAAAGTAGAAGTACTCAGGTATTGAGTAAAAGTAGAAGTACTCAGATCTTGTCCTTGAGTAAAAGTAGAAGTACTCAGATCTTGTACTTGAGTAAAAGTAGAAGTACTCAGGTATTGAGTAAAAGCAGAAGTACTCAGATCTTGTCCTTGAGTAAAAGTAGAAGTACTCAGGTCTTGAGTAAAAGTAGAAGTACTCAGATCTTGTCCTTGAGTAAAAGTAGAAGTACTCAGATCTTGTCCTTGAGTAAAAGTAGAAGTACTCAGATCTTATACTTCACTAAAGTAGATGTACTCAGATCTTGTACTTGAGTAAAAGTAGAAGTACTCAGATCTTGTACTTGAATAAAAGTAGAAGTACTCAGATCTTGTACTTGAGTCAAAGTAGAAGTACTCAGATCTTGTACTTGAGTAAAAGTAGAAGTACTCAGGTCTTGAGTAAAAGTAGAAGTACTCAGATCTGGTCTTGAGTAAAAGTAGAAGTACTCAGATCTGGTACTTGAGTAAAAGTAGAAGTACTCAGGTCTTGAGTAAAAGTAGAAGTACTCAGATCTTGTCCTTGAGTACAAGTAGAAGTACCAGAGTGTAGGAATACTCTGTTACAGTAAAAGTCCTGCATTCAAAATGTTCCTCAAGTAAAAGTAGAAAAGTATTCTCATCAAAATATAGTGAAAGTAGCGACAGTAAAAGTAGTGATTGTGCAGATTGGTCCATTTCAGAATAATATATACAGATTTGGTTCTGGAGTAAGAATGTATGGAATGTGGGATTGAGTAAAAATAAAGTGTTCTCTGTTATAAAACATCAAACATGTCTTATTAGTTTTTGGAAAGTGAAGCTCTTTGACATTAAGACACTTTGGCTGCAGTAAAATAAAATCAAAGTTAGTTTTAGTTTTCGAGAAACTCTAACATAGTGCCAGTGTTATAATGTAATCTTTTATTGGATGTGTTTCTGACAGAAGAAAGCCTAGAAACACAATGTTGAAAAGAGAAGAAGGAGCCAGAGAAAACTCACAAGTGTGGACTTGAGGAAGTGGAGGAAATAAAGTATTTGAGAGGAAATGTTAGTTTGTAGAGCGCCCTGTCTCACAGCTGTTAGACAAGGAAGTACAACAGACAGGACACACACACACACACACACACACACACACAACACACACACACCACACACACACACACACCACACACACACACACACACACACACACACAACACACACACACACACACACACACACACACACACACACACACACACACACACACACACACTGGACTTAGCAGGCACTTCACTAGAGTCCATCTGCTGCTCATTAGTTTGCGAGGGTCACTCCAGCTTAGAAGAGAAATCTACATTAACGAGCGGACATGCTGTATCCTGCTTTTTATTTACTATTTCATCTTCCTTTGTACAAGTGGCAAACATCGTTCTTTTTATCCTTTTAGTGCATTATTTATATTTAAGACGTCCTATTGTACTTATTTCAGGTTCATATCAGTATGTAGTGTCTCTACTTCATGTCTCCATGTTTTAATGTTCAAAAAGCTCTTTATTCTTCTCATACTGTCTGTGCTTCACCACCTCTTTTCACCCTCTGTCTGAAACCAGAGCCCATTCTGCTCTGATTGGTTAGCTGGCCGGCTCTGTTGTCATTGGTCGACCACTTAGAGATGTCCCGCCCCTTAGCCTATCACATACAAGGTGTTGGAGCGCTAACCAATAGAAGCGTGAGTGTTACATAGTGATGTCACTATGTTAAGGAGGTAAACAAAGAGGGGAAGTGGCATTTTAGGCTTTGCAGACCATTAACATGCACACAAACCTATATACCTCACTACAGGAAATCCCCCAAAAGCATAATAGGACCCCTTTAATATTCCAAACTCTTCAGCAAGTCCTATATCAGTCAAAATAATCTCAATCTGTTATTTCTTCCAATTCTTGAAAGCCTAACCGGAGCAGTTTTTCCTCCCTGCAGAGAATCACGCTGCATACAAACACATGTCCACACAGTTGAAAGGCCTGACTAGCTGCTATAAGGCTTTGATCATTCAGACCTGGACACACGCAGACTGTGTTGAAAGAGAGGGAGGCTGACAGGAGGGGGGGGGGGGGGTGTGTGACAGAGGCAAAGAAAACACAGATACTGAGAGAAAAATGACCAGACGGGGAAAACAAGAGGGTGAAGAAAGAGCCACGGTGGCACCGAGAGAGTAAAGACGGGGGGGGAGAAGATATGAGTAGGATCTGAGAGTCAGGAGGTTCAGTTTTATGGCGTCTAATGGAACATTTAAAGTAAATACAGCGGAAGATATACAAAGTTTAAAGGAGGCAAAGGAACACGATGTACCCTCAGATTTACGACCCTTCTGCTGAGGGTTCGATTAAAAGTAGACTAAAAGTAGAGACACTACATATGATATACACCTGAACATCAGCAGGAGAGGACTCTTTAAAGTAGAGACACTACATACTGATATACACCTGAACATCAGCAGGAGAGGACTCTTTAAAGTAGAGACACTACATACTGATATACACCTGAACATCAGCAGGAGAGGACTCTTTAAAGTAGAGACACTACATACTGATATACACCTGAACATCAGCAGGAGAGAACTCTTTAAAGTAGGGACACTACATACTGATATACACCTGAACATCAGCAGGAGAGGACTCTTTAAAGTAGAGACACTACATACTGATAACACCTGAACATCAGCAGGAGAGGACTTTTAAAGTAGAGACACTACATACTGATATACACCTGAACATCAGCAGGAGAGGACTCTTTAAAGTAGAGACACTACATACTGATATACACCTGAACATCAGCAGGAGAGGACTCTTTAAAGTAGAGACACTACATACTGATATACACCTGAACAACAGCAGGAGAGAACTCTTTAAAGTAGGGACACCATACTGATATACACCTGAACATCAGCAGGAGAGGACTCTTTAAAGTAGAGACACTACATACTGATATACACCTGAACATCAGCAGGAGAGGACTCTTTAAAGTAGAGACACTACATACTGATATACACCTGAACATCAGCAGGAGAGGACTCTTTAAAGTAGAGACACTACATACTGATATACACCTGAACATCAGCAGGAGAGGACTCTTTAAAGTAGAGACACTACATACTGATATACACCTGAACATCAGCAGGAGAGGACTCTTTAAAGTAGAGCACACTACTACTGATATACACCTGAACATCAGCAGGAGAGAACTCTTTAAAGTAGGGACACTACATACTGATATACACCTGAACATCAGCAGGAGAGGACTCTTTAAAGTAGAGACACTACATACTGATATACACCTGAACATCAGCAGGAGAGGACTCTTTAAAGTAGGACACTACATACTGATATACACCTGAACATCAGCAGGAGAGGACTCTTTAAAGTAGAGACACTACATACTGATATACACCTGAACATCAGCAGGAGAGGACTCTTTAAAGTAGAGACACTACATACTGATATACACCGGACATCAGCAGGAGAGGACTCTTTAAAGTAGAGACACTACATACTGATATACACCTGAACATCAGCAGGAGAGGACTCTTTAAAGTAGAGACACTACATACTGATATACACCTGGACATCAGCAGGAGAGGACTCTTTAAAGTAGAGACACTACATACTGATATACACCTGAACATCAGCAGGAGAGGACTCTTTAAAGTAGAGACACTACATACTGATATACACCTGAACATCAGCAGGAGAGGACTCTTTAAAGTAGAGACACTACATACTGATATACACCTGAACATCAGCAGGAGAGGACTCTTTAAAGTAGAGACACTACACATGATATACACCTGAACATCAGCAGGAGAGGACTCTTTAAAGTAGAGACACTACATACGATATACACCTGAACATCAGCAGGAGAGGACTCTTTAAGTAGAGACACTACATACTGATACACCTGGACATCAGCAGGAGAGACTCTTTAAAGTAGAGACACTACATCTGATATACACCTGAACCTCAGCAGAAGACTCTTTAAAGTAGAGACCTACATACTGATATACACCTGAACATCAGCAGGAGAGGACTCTTTAAAGTAGAGACACACATACTGATATACACCTGAACATCAGCAGGAGAGGACTCTTTAAATAGAGACACTACATACTGATATACACCTGACATCAGCAGGAGAGGACTCTTTAAAGTAGAGACACTACATACTGATATACACCTGAACATCAGCAGGAGAGGACTCTTTAAAGTAGAGACACTACATACTGATATCACCTGAACTCAGCAGGAGAGGACTCTTTAAGTAGAGACACTACATACTGATATACACCTGAACAGCAGCAGGAGAGGACTCTTAAAGTAGAGACACTACATACTGATATATCACCTGAACATCAGCAGGAGAGGACTCTTTAAAGTGAGACACTACATACTGATATACACCTGAACATCAGCAGGAGAGGACTCTTTAAAGTAGAGACACTACATACTGATATACACCTGAACATCAGCAGGAGAGGACTCTTTAAAGTAGAGACACTACATACTGATATACACCTGAACATCAGCAGGAAGGACTCTTTAAAGTAGAGACACTACACACTGATTACACCTGCACATCAGCAGGAGAGGACTCTTTAAAGTAGAGACACTACACACTGATATGCACCTGAACATCAGCAGGAGAGGACTCTTTAAAGTAGAGACACTACATACTGATATACACCTGAACATCAGCAGGAGAGGACTCTTTAAAGTAGAGACACTACACACTGATATACACCTGAACATCAGCAGGAGAGGACTCTTTAAAGTAGAGACACTACATACTGATATACACCTGAACATCAGCAGGAGAGGACTCTTTAAAGTAGAGACACTACACACTGATATACACCTGAACATCAGCAGGAGAGGACTCGTTAAAGTAGAGACCACTACATACTGATATACACCTGAACATCAGCAGGAGAGGACTCTTTAAACTAGAGACACTACATACTGATATTACACCCTGAACATCAGCAGGAGAGGACTCTTTAAAGTAGAGACACTACATACTGATATACACCTGAACATCAGCAGGAGAGGACTCTTTAAACTAGAGACACTACATACTGATATACACCTGAACATCAGCACAATAGTACATATTATTATTATTAGTTTGTGGTATAACTTCATTCTTGATATTGTATAGTGTATTCTAGAGATACCCTATAGATATATGTGTCATGGTAGACCAGTGTGTGCATTAAAGACTTTTTTTTCTCTGTAATTCAGGACAGCATGGAGGTTTACCACGGCATGTTCTGGCATATCTTCAGAGCCTCTTTATATTTTTAGCACAGAGATGTTGAAAAGAGGAATGCAGCCACGGATGGGTATCATAAAAAAGACTTAATGTATGGCAGGCTTCTTATGGTCTGTGTCCGTGTGTGTGTGTGTCCGTGTGTTACTGTGTGTGTGTGTGTGTTGTGTGTGTGTGTGTGTGTGTGTGTGTGTGTGTGTGTGTGAGTGTGTCACTTTAATCACATTGTTGAAAGTTCAGCTTTATTAATTGGTCTCTTTTTGTCTCTGGATGTTGAATAATGTCATTTATGTTTGCCACTTAAATAAAAAGCAGGATACAGCATGTCCGCTCGTTAATGTAGATTTGTCTTTTAAGCTGGAGTGACCCTCGCAAACTAATGAGCAGCAGATGCACTCTAGTGAAGTGCCTGCTAAATCCAGTGTGTGTGTGTGTGTGTGTGTGTGTGTGTGTGTGTGTGTGTGTGTGTGTGTGTGTGTGTGTGTGAATCATTAATTTTAGGGTGAAGACTTGGTTAGGGTGTTGGTTAAGGTTAGGATAAGTCTCCAGGAAATGCATGTAAGACAATGAAGTGATGTGTACATGGTGTGTGTGTGTGTGTGTGTGTGTGTGTGTGTGTGTGTGTGTGTGTCAGGGCCCTGCCTGCCTATAGCTTTGCCGATATCTGTGTTGATAGGTAATAGATTAAGAGCGGTGAATCATCTTAGATACAGGAAGTGCTCAAACGTTTGTGTGAGTTTATCTAATTTAGCATTGATTCCATGTCAGCCACAGCTTGTTACAAAAAACATGACTGATAGTGTGTTTAACAAACTTAAACTATCTTTATTGAATGTCAGGTCTTTGGCAGGAAAAACATTTTTAATCAATGATTTTATCACAGAGCACAATCTCGATTTTATGTTTTTAACAGAAACTTGGATTGAACAGAATAACAGTGCAGCTGTTCTTATCGAATCAACCCCTCCAAACTTTAGTTTTATGAGTCAGGAAAGAATGCATAAGAAAGGAGGTGGAGTTGCTATTCTGTTCAATGATTCCTTTCGATGCAGGAAGACATCGTATGGAAACTTTGCTTCTTTTGAATATGTGGCCCTTCAGCTGAAATGCTCCTCTCGAGCTCTGTTCCTAAATATCTATAGACCACCCAAATACTGTGCAAGCTTTTTTGATGACTTTACTGAACTGCTGTCTATAGTGTGTATTGACTTTGACCGTCTAGTCATTGTTGGTGATTTTAACATCCATGTTGACAACCCCCAGGACAGAGGGGCTAAAGAACTGTTTTGTGTTCTTGATAGCTATGGACTGACTCAGCATGTGACGGAGCCCACGCACAATAAGGGGCACACTCTGGACTTAATTATCTCAAAGGGTCTGGATATCTCTAAGGTTGTGGTGACTGATGTTGCACTCTCTGACCATTCCTGTGTTTTCTTTGAGAGCTCTATTTCTGTTCACAAAAATGTTCAAAAAGAGGTAACCACAAAGCAATATTTAACTGAAAACAATAGGGAAATGTTTACTCAGAATTTTTCTTCCACACTTGCCCCTGCTAACATCTCAGTAAATTAGCTAGTAGATCATTTTAATTCAAAAATTAAAAATGTTATAGATGCCATTGCTCCAACTAAGGTAAAGGAAGTTTCTGGCAAGAAAATATCTCCATGGAGAAAGGCCATGAGCGTGAAAACAGAAAAAAGAGAATGTCGAAAAGCTGAACGCAGGTGGCGAAAAACAAAACTCCAGGTTCACTTTGAAATCTATAAAGAGAGACTTGGCCTTTATAATTTGGAATTGAAAAACGCACGACAATCGTTCTTCTCTGACATCATTACCAAAAACAAAAACAACGCACGTGCCTTGTTTGCTACCGTCGACAGACTAACTAACCCCCCAGTGTCAGTAGCCTCTGAATTTCTATCCACCAGGGCGTGCAATGATTTTGCCTTCTTCACTGACAACATTCAGAAAATCAGACAAGCAGTCAGTGCCTCTGCATCAGGAACAGCAAATGTGTTGTCCCTATGTCCACCTAACATCAATTCAGACATCATGACACAATTCCATCAGATTAATGATAAAAACCCAGAGGACATTATTCAACTTCTGAAATCCTCCTCCTGCTGCCTTGATATTATTCCAACAGGATTTTTCAAAGATGTTTTGCCTTGCATGGCCTCAGATCTACTTCATATAGTAAACAAATCTCTTCACTCAGGTATTTTTCCACAGGCCCTGAAAACTGCAGTCATTAAACCGCTCTTAAAAAAGAATAATCTAGATGCTTCAGTAATGAACAATTACAGGCCCATATCAAACCTGCCATTTCTAGGTAAAATCATTGAAAAAGTTGTTTTTCAACAGTTGAGTAATTTCTTGCATTTAAATAACTGTTTCGATGTGTTCCAGTCAGGCTTTCGTCCAAACCACAGCACTGAGACTGCTCTTGTAAAGGTCTTTAATGACATCCACTTAAACACAGATAGTGGCAGAACTTCAGTGTTAGTATTATTAGATCTCAGTGCTGCGTTTGACACTGTTGACCACAGCATATTACTAGACCGACTGGAAAACTGGGTGGGACTTTCGGAAACAGTTCTGAATTGGTTTGAATCCTACTTAAAGGACAGAAACAACTTTGTTTCTATAGGTAAATACACATCTGAGTTGACAAATATGACATGTGGGGTACTTCAAGGCTCCATCTTGGGGCCTCTTCTCTTTAACGTCTACATGCTACCACTGGCTCAGATCATGAAGAACAACAAAATAAGTTACCATAGCTATGCGGATGACACACACATTTACATAACAATTTCACCAGGAGACTATGCTCCAATTCAAACACTGAGTAAGTGCATTGAACAAATCAATGACTGGATGTGTCAGAACTTTCTCCAATTAAACAAAGATAAAACTGAGGTAATGGTTTTTGGAGCCAAGGCAGAACGTATAAAAGTTAGCGCTGAGCTTCAGTCTGCAATGTTCAAAACAACAGATAGAGCCAGAAATCTAGGTGTAGTCATGGACTCTGACCTGAGTTTCAACAGTCACATTAAAACAGTTACTAAATCAGCCTACTATCACCTAAAGAATATATCTAGGATTAAAAGACTAATGTCACAGCAGGATTTGGAAAAACTTGTCCATGCTTTTATCTTCAGTAGACTCGACTACTGTAATGGTGTCTTCACAGGTCTCACTAAAAAATCTATTAGGAAGCTGCAGCTAATTCAGAACGCTGCTGCTCGAGTCCTCACTAACACTAAGAAAGTGGATCACATCACTCCAGTTCTGAAGTCTTTACACTGGCTTCCTGTGTGTCAAAGAATAGATTTCAAAATACTGCTGCGGGTTTATAAAGCTTTGAATGGTTAGGCCCAAAATAACATTTCTGACCTCCTGCTAAATTATGAACCATCCAGATCTCTCAGGTCTTCAGGGACTGGTCAGCTTTCTGTCCCCAGAGGTCAGAACTAAACATGGAGAAGCAGCGTTCAGTTATTATGCTCCAAATATCTGGAACAAACTCCCAGAAACCTGCAGGTCCGCTGCAACTCTGACTACTTTTAAATCCAGCAAGAAGACTTTTCTTTTTGTCGCTGCTTTTAATTGAACTATTCACATCTTAAACTGCACTGTAACTTTATCCATGTATTTTTTCTTTTAATGTTTATTTGATTAGCTTTTCTTTTTAATGACTGATTTTAAATGCCATTTTCTTAATGTCTTTCATTTTTTGTAAAGCACTTTGAATTGCCTTGTGTTGAAAAGTGCTATATAAATAAACTTGCCGTGTGTGTGTGTGTGTGTGTGTGTGTGTGTGTGTGTGTGTGTGTGTGTTGTGTGTGTGTGTGTGTGTTGGTGTGCTCGTGTGTGTGTGTGTGTGTGTGTGTGTGTGTGTGTGTGTGTGTGTGGTGTGTGTGTGTGTGTGTGTGTGTGTGTGGTGTGTGTGTGTACAGATGTTTTCTCTCTGTTTAAAGTGAAAGAATTAGAGATGAATAAGAAATCATAAATAAGAGGCACCTACTTTCCAAGTTTCTTCGATGACAGGAGCTGGGCACAGTAGGAATGTTGTCTTGTACACTAGCCGCTTTTCCGCTAGGAGGAAATACAACATTTCAATACATAAATAAGCACTCCTCAGTCTGTGTATTATAGTGAACTAAACATAATCATTAGACATGTGCTTTTAGAGGTGAAAGAGCTACACTTTGATCTCTGTATATGTGCTTCAAAAGACAGACACATATATTTCTGAATGAATGTTGACAAAGCTGATATTTTATTTGAATTTGACCATTTTCCCTCATGAAACTAGAAGAATGATGAGGTTTCTTCCTCTGAGGATCCACTTAAGAGCTAAAACTAATGGTTATTTTCATATTTGATTAATCTGCCAATTCTTTATTGATTATGTCATTAAGTCTGAGGTGTCTAAAATGTCAGGAAATAGGAAAAACAAGTAGATTTGCTTTTCTCAAAGTCCAACATGATGTCTTTAAATGTGTTTTATCTAAAACCCAAGTTTAATTAGGTTATAAAACTGAAACAAGCAGCACATCTCCTTATTAGAGAGGCTGGAAATAAAATGTTCTGACATTTTTGCAAGAAGAAAAAGGCTTAACTGATTATTCAAATAGTAGGAACAGTTTTTTTGTTCATAATCTAATCTAAGTAACCCATTCACTGTATTTTTTATCAATTTTTTAGGATTCACATTGTAAAAATACAGTGTTTTGAGGGTGCTATTCTGATCTGACAACGTTTGCCTACGAGAAATACAATGAATACAGTGAATAAAAGACTGAAAATGACCCAAACCGAGGCTGATCTGAGACATATTAGACAGTTACAAGCCCAGTGTGTGTGTGTGTGTGTGTGTGTGTGTGTGTGTGTGTGTGTGTGTGTGTGTGTGTGTGTGTGTGTGTGTGTGTGTGTGTGTGTGTGTGTGTGTGTGTACTCACTGACTGTGACGGTGTCGTTGATTTTGAAGCTGCAGAGCACCTGGTTGATGTTCCTGGCGTGGAGGAATCCGTTCCCTCTCACCACCACTTGGAAAGACTCTGGAGACACAGGCCAACACATTGATCGTTTTTATACTCTTAGGCAAACAACATTACATTTTATACAGCATGTGTTCAACTCAGCAGAGGTGGGAAGTAGTGGAGTACAAATACTTCGTTACTGTACTTAAGTACATGTTTCTGGTATCAGTACTTTACTCCACTACTTGTTTTTCTGACGACTTTTTACTTTGACTTCTTACATGTTGAACTCAAATACCTGTACTTTCTACTTCTCACATGTTGAACACAAATACCTGTACTTTCTACTTCTTACATGTTGAACACAAATACCTGTACTTTCTACTTCTTACATGTTGAACACAAATACCTGTACTTTCTACTTCTTACATGTTGAACCCAAATACCTGTACTTTCTACTTCTTACATGTTGAACCCAAATACCTGTACTTTCTACTTCTTACATGTTGAACCCAAATACCTGTACTTTCTACTTCTTACATGTTGAACCCAAATACCTGTACTTTCTACTTCTTACATGTTGAACTCAAATACCTGTACTTTCTACTTCTTACATGTTGAACTCAAATACCTGTACTTTCTACTTCTTACATGTTGAACTCAAATACCTGTACTTTCTACTTCTTACATGTTGAACTCAAATACCTGTACTTTCTACTTCTTACATGTTGAACCCAAATACCTGTACTTTCTACTTCTTACATGTTGAACCCAAATACCTGTACTTTCTACTTCTTACATGTTGAACTCCAAATACCTGTACTTTCTACTTCTTACATGTTGAACTCAAATACCTGTACTTTCTACTTCTTACATGTTGAACTCAAATACCTGTACTTTCTACTTCTTACATGTTGAACCCAAATACCTGTACTTTCTACTTCTTACATGTTGAACACAAATACCTGTACTTTCTACTTCTTACATGTTGAACACAAATACCTGTACTTTCTACTTCTTACATGTTGAACTCAAATACCTGTACTTTCTACTTCTTATATTTTGAACCCAAATATCTGTACTTTCTACTTCTTACATGTTGAACACAAATACCTGTACTTTCTACTTCTTACATGTTGAACACAAATACCTGTACTTTCTACTTCTTACATGTTGAACCCAAATACCTGTACTTTCTACTTCTCACATGTTGAACTCAAATACCTGTACTTTCTACTTCTTACATGTTGAACTCAAATACCTGTACTTTCTACTTCTTACATGTTGAACTCAAATACCTGTACTTTCTACTTCTTACATGTTGAACCCAAATACCTGTACTTTCTACTTCTTACATGTTGAACTCAAATACCTGTACTTTCTACTTCTCTCATTTTCCAAACAGCTGGTTCCTTTAGTCTGAATGTGTGTTTGATGCGTGATCATTATTCTTTAGAGTCATTGCGTGCCTATTGATTTGAACACGATCCGTGTATCCATCATTTCCTGGTCTTCTCTAAAGAAGAGGGACCAATGGAAACGTTGTCATGTTGCCGTTGTTCAGCATGGAAACATTCATTAGCTAACAATGACATTATTGTTCTATTAATATAAAGGGAGGTCAGGTACTCTTTAAAACAGCTGCTAGCTATGGGTACTTTTTACTGAAGTACACTTCAAAGCCTCTTTACTTTGACTTGAGTAAAGAAGTTTAGTCAGTACTTCTACTTTTACCAGAGTATTTTTAAACACGAGTATCTGTACTTCTCCTTGAGTAAAGGATGTGTGATGTACTTTTGCCATCTCTCCAACTCTAGCATTGTTAGAAGTGCAGTATCCAAACTCTGAATGGCTTTCTCTTTTAGGTTTGGGTTACATAACATGTAACTGTGTCACCAAAACAAAACAGCTTAAAACAAGATATCTAAATAGCTAAAGTTAACCATATTAGTGCAAATGGCAGAAAGTAAATGACAGAGCTACAAAATGCAGGAGCGAAGCAATGTGGTTTTCTTAGTAAATAACTTTAATATTCTTGGAGAACATTCAATATCACCACTGCCTCTCTCTCAGGGTTAATCCTTTTAATGAGACCCTTTAATATTTTCCCACTGCCAATCATTTCCTGTAAGTGACCTGGACGCCCATATAAGGACGTGTCTGGGATTGTCATTACGGACGTGAGAAAAAGAGAGACACACACACAGATCAAGAAATGATGGAAGGATGGCACTAGTGTGTGTGAGCGTGTGTGTGAGCGTGTGTGCGTGTGTGTGTGTGTGTTTCCCCACCTCCTGCACACACGCTGGAGGGGCTCGGCCGCCAAAATCTCAATGCAGGATTTCTTGATGATCTGGAGGAATAATTGAGGAGAAAGTTATTTTCTACAATGAAACTCTTTAGTACAACTTAACAAATTAGACTTGGTCATCAACAGTACAATAAAAAAAATTCTAAGGCTTTCCGTTTCATGTTTTATTGTGTGTCCCACTTTGTAAAACTTGCAATGCTTGTTTTGAACACACAAAAACATTAGAGGGAAATATAAAATGTAGATTTTCCATCTGATTTTATGACACAAGTTATTTCCTACATATCAGTTCATTTGAATAAACAACATGGCTCCAAGCTTTTCTTAGTTCCTTTATGAAAATGTCTATTAAATAGTGTTATATTCTTTGATATTTCATTTACATTTGAGTTTATAGCACTTACGCATGTGTGGTGCCGTGTTAGGAACAGTAACTAAATGTGGTAGGGCTTATGCTTTATATAGTATATATTATTTTATATTAGACTCAACGAGAATCTGGTGAAAATATTGTCTTATTTCATGAGAAACACATGTTGCAGTCGGCTTACTTTGCTCTGTAGATATGTGTTTCAGTGTATACAAAGACTTCCAGTTCAAAAGTAAGAACAACTACTTTTGATTATAACTGTGTCCGTTTACTATAAATCAGTATTTCTGCTTTTAAACTCTTACACTATGCAAAACAACGAGGTGCCTGATGAAGAACAAAGTGCTCTGTGTACTCAAACTTAAGTCAGTTTTCACCGAGGGACTCATAAAAGATAATTGTCCAAACGCAGGACAGACTCATGGATAAATACACGGACGTGGACCGAAGCTACAGGAAGTCTCTCCGGCACAAAGAAGAGTTTATTTACCGAATCGATGACTCCTCGGAGAGCGTGGAAGCCGCCCATCACAGGAAACACGTGCTCGATGGTGTCCGCAATGGTGGCCAGCTTCAGAGGGAGAGGTGAGGAAAGAGAGGTAAGTAACCACATTAGGTAGGAATCAATTGACTGAATAAGTTCATTGTACATGTGATGTTTCGGTGTTGTTATTTTCCTACGATACTGTTGTGATTGGCTGTGAATAAGAACATATGAATGATAGACTATCTATTTCTATTTATTTACTTTTTCGAGAAAGGGTCAGGTAACATAAGATTATTTTCTTCTCCATGCTCCTTTCGGTTACGGTGTGTTTATAGAGACATGTTTGTAAATAATTGTTATACATTAAGTTGTGCTACCATGAACATGTGTTAATGGAAACACGGCTAATGTCTTCCACCTGTGAATACTGGAAGTGAAATCCTATCTTAACACGCTATCATTTCATTTTCATGGAACAAATAAAAATGAAATGAAAGTGTGTTAAGACAGGATTTCACTTCCAGTATTCACAGGTGGTTGATATGTTTCCATTAACACATGTTATGCATATTTTGAAGTAACATTAAATTAGAACTACTTCCTCCGTTGTGCAAAGACGACTCTACGCTCACTTGAGATGTTTTTGCTTCTTTAACAAAATGCTCAGAATTGGTTACGGAAACAACTTTGCTGAATCAGTTGTGACGTAGCAATCTTTAAACTAAAGTGACAGTTTTTAAAAGTATTTGTTATGTTATTTAAAAAGTTATTTAACATTGGAGTGAGTCAAGAGGCTTTTTTTTATCCGTCGTCCCTGGACAGATCTTTCAAAGTAACCAAACGAGTTGTTGGTGTATTCCCAGATATATATATATATATATATATATATATATATATATATATATATATATTTATTATCTTTGTCTTAGGACAGCATGAAATATTGCCAATACTAGCTGACATAAAGGAACAATTAACATTTTCCCAATTAAAACTAAATCCTGAAGATCTCTTGTTTTTTTCCCAGTTCAAAACCTCCACTTCTTCTTCTACTCTTTTATTGTGGGCAGATTACAGCCATGCATATAGTGAAGCATATACTACCAACTTCTAACAAAACGATTGTAGGCTGCCTGGTTTCTTAGCTCCAAAGTACAAAGTAGTTCATGGAAATACACCGATTTGCTATTTTTTATTCCCGATCGTTTGTAAAATGATCCAGAAAACCAACAGCTACAATTTGACATTTCCTAACAAGCAAAAATTGGCCCAAAATGTACAAGTGTGACACAATTTCATATATAATAAACAGGAAAATCACAATGAAGAACTGCACCCACACTTTGTAAAACCAGGAATGACCACACATTATCTACAATCATTTACAATCAATCAAATGCATCTTGTATAAACTTTAGTGAGACCACGTCTGGTTACTGAAGGTTGACCGGGCCTCATATCCTCTCAAATATCTTTAACTTCCAGGACACTGAATCATCCTTTCCTCATCATGTTGAAATGTTGAAGCTAATTGTTGAGTATTATTCAAGTTACAGACATTTCTCCACTCCAACTTTGTGTGTTGGCATCCTGAGAGGAAGCTCAAGGTTAGAACAAAATATCTCTTGGATTGGTTTTCAGGAAACTTTAAATTATGGGTTAGACAGATTGCACAGGGGCCACTGAAGACACGACATAACAACATTTCCACACGTCTGGATTCCTGAGCACTTGTATGGTATTGTCTTGATAGATAGATAGATAGATAGATAGATGGATGGATGAATGGATAGATAGATGGATAGATGGATGGATGGATGGATGGATAGATGGATAGATAGATGGATGGATGGATAGATGGATGGATGGATGGATAGATAGATGGATAGATGGACGGATGGACGGATGGACGGATGGATGGATAGATGGATAGATAGATAGATGGATAGATAGATGGATAGATAGATGGATAGATAGATGGATAGATAGATAGACGGATGGACGGAGGGAGGATGGATAGATGGATAGATAGATAGATAGAGAGATAAGTACTTTATTGACCCCAATTTGGGAAATTTTTGCTTTATTTTAAACCTTAACTTTTAGGAGATATAAGTGTATAAGTGGCGTCACACATTACATTTATTGGCATTACCTGAGTCTCATTGAAGTCCTTCACACCGACACAGTACACAATCGCTCCAAGAGACCTGGCTCTTTCTGCCTGTTGAGAAACACAAGCAATAAACTGAATTAGTTCCAGAAAACTGGCATTTATACGCTTTTAAATCTTTATTTTTCAGGAGCTGCAGGTCTGGCTTTGATACCTCTTGCTGCGCGGTGATGAGCTGATGTTCCTGCAGCTCTCCGTCTGTCAGAGCAATAATCACACTGGCCGTGCCTGGGAAAAGCATAAAAACATGCTTTAACCTCAACATAATGCACAATTTAGCTTAAAGAAAGTATTGAAAGAACTATTTTGTTGCATACCAAAGTTCTCTTGGGTTATCTGCTCGTTTGCCTTTAAAGAAGAAGACATTTTCATACAAAGGTTACACATTTAAACTAGTTCATTGGCCAGTTTGAATGCAAGATTCTCTGTGTAAAATGACACAACAAGACATTAAGACAAAGCTCACCCTCTGCAGGCCAAGGTTCATGAATGTGTCTCCACCAGGTCTCTCTTTTTCCAGATTGTTCAGACCCTTTTTGATTTCCACTCTGCACACAAGAAAACACAAGAGTTGGTTTCAATCAGAAACCATTCAAGCTGCTCAAGAAGTTTTTGTGAAGACACAATTGTATTATTATTATCTGCATTTGTATTATGATACTTGTCAAGAGTGTAGTTACAGTATGTACTTTATGTCTCCATCCTTAAAAAGGGTTCCTACATTTTAAGGAAAGTTAGATTTAAGACCTTTTTATTGTCACTCGGAATGAAATTGAAGACTATTTTCCGCTCTTTTGACATTAATTGAAGAAATCGAAAAGAACATTTTATACATGTCAAACTTTTACAAAGCACTTCAGAAAAAATGATGAATTAAATCCTAAATCATAAGTTCTTAGACTTTTGAAAGATGGTTTAAGACATTTGAATACCAGATAAGGCTTTATTTTTAGATGAATGAATTCAATACCTCTGCTTTGCAACAGCTTCCACCTGATTCTGTTAACTTAACAGCACTAAAGCAAGATGAAGACTATTCTGCTGGAAGTGTACACACAGTTTGGACGATATTACTTCTCACATAATAACATTTATCTTTGTGGAACAACACTATTACGGGGGCCAACTTTCTGCTTCATGTCAGTTCGGAGAGCATCTGCTTTCACTCTGGTTTTAACAGAGAGTTTACTTTACAGCTGATTGTTCCTCTTGTGTAAGAGCAATTTGCGCAAGAATAATAACATTTATTCATAACACAAATTACCACAACACATTTCAGTGATGATTAATATACCTGTTTTCAGTCAGTTTCATGATGGTTGAGGCTCTGGAGGAGAATGTAATGAAGGACATCCTCAGCATGGGACTGGAACAGAAGAACAATTATCACACGTCAACAGCCCACTTTGTGCATGAGAAAGTCCCAGCAGATCTAATTATTGACGATGATACATGCTAGACCAAATGCAACAGAATTGAACGGCTGGTAGGTGATTTCTCTCATTCCACAATGTTGTAATATCATTTCTACATCTGTTATTAATCAGAAACATTGAGTTACAGGAATCATGCGAAAGCGACTCAATGTTTTCCTTTGAAAAAAAACTGATTTAAAGTTGGGTTCCGTTAAAACAATACATATCTCATTGTGGACTTTACTGCCTCTGAGCTCACTCCAACATGTGTACGAATTGCTTGTTGAATGCATCACAACAAACAAAGACAGAAGAGTCGCAACATGTCTTTTTGTGTTGTGCCGGTTTCTGTGCGTGACTAAAAGTATTCACAAACTCTCTGCACCCTCAGATGTGGACAAAAGTTGGTATTATTGTTTAACGGTGAAAATGGAAGGCATTACATGAATGTAAACAAGTCTTTTTGGAAATGTGTTGCAGTGTTTGTGAGAGAAAGTAAATGAATGCAGATTTTTTGGAGTTGCAAAAAGTGTTGGGTCTATAGTGTTTCTGCAACACAGAGCTCCAGGTGTTGTTGTGGCCTTTGAGTGGCACGGACAAAACAAAACCACCCTCGAGCTGAAAGACATCTGCAGAAATGTTGGTATTCTATTTCTCAATCTTGAATTGTTTTGAAATATCCCTAAAATGTAGCCATGAGAGGAGAAAATCTAGTATCTCTAATTGCTGATTGTGGTACAGGATAATTGAAATATATTGTCAGAGTCAAAAGGGACAGCTACATATCTATCTATCTATCTATCTATCTATCTATCTATCTATCTATCTATCTATCTATCTATCTATCTATCTATCTATCTATCTATCTATCTATCCATTTCAAGACCCATTTCAAGACGTGTACAATGATCCAACAGTGCTTCCTATTGTTCAATCCCTATTATATGTCAAATCTGAGTCACATTTAGGGGAAACGATGTAAGTTGACACACTTAAGGCTTTGTCCATTGAAAGCATGCAGTCCTCTAAAGGCTGTGAAACTAAAGCTGCTCACATACACCTTCCTGCCTGTAGTCTCTGCAGCTGACACACAACACACACACACACACACACACACACACACACACACACACACACACACACACACACACACACACACACACACACACACACACACACACACCCACACACACACACACACACACACACACACACACACACACAGTTAAACATCAGCCTGCATGCTACAGTAAGTGACTTAGCATATGGCCAACTGTAGCTGTCACACACACACACACACACACACACACACACACACACACACACACACACACACACACACACACACACACACACACACACACACACACACACACACAGTTAAACATCAGCCTGCATGCTACAGTAAGTGACTTAGCATATGGCCGACTGTACTGTAGCTGTAGGGACATATATTTATTTTATTCCGCCGGGCTAACTGCTGCGTAAAGTGTGTGTTTCTCTTTAGTGATATACATCTCAGAGCTACAGGAAGCCGAGCACAGAGGGGCTTTTAAGTGTTGAGAGACTTTTGGATGTCCTTTAAAATGCTAAATTATACATTTCACGTACGTAAATCCACAGTGTTTCGGTCATATTTGATGGCTTCAGTGTAATAACATCAATGGGATAATGAAGAGTATCTTACCTTTTGAATTTCTCAGCTAACATCTCCACAAAGTAGTAGATTTCCTCCCAGTGATTCTTCACACTCCCAGACCTAAGAAAAAATTACATAATTATGAGTTCAACTGTCATAAGTGCACATGAATTGGTTAAAACCCTATGGTTAAAACACAACAAATAGAACAATAATAGGCAAAAAATACCCTTTCAGTGGCTCAATGCTAACCAAAATAAAGCTAGCATAAGAGCTAAGAAGCTAATGCACCTTTAGTCTAAGTTAGCAGGGAGCTTAAATTACTAGCATTTGTATATGTTATTTCTTTGTGTGTATTAGATCAAAAACAATTTGTTCAGCTAGAGTTTAAATCCAATTGTCAAGCCTTAAGCTGTCTATCAGACACACACTGACCTCCATATGGTAGAGCAGTCAAACAAGAAAAATACAGCATTGTTAGCCAAAAACGACAGGGGGTAAAGACATTAGCCCCACAGCAAGAACAAGCTGTATTTTGTAACACAACGTTACAGTGACTTTCTGCTGCAACTATTTCTAAAACAAGTAATGTTTTGTTTATTTAATAGAAGAAATATAACGTGAAGGCTAGAAGGCTATTTAGCTCGTGATAGCCACAGATAACTAGCTTGTACATGCTCCCACTGTCACTAAAACTTTGAGGGAAATTTAAGCCAACTTTTCATAAAGAATATTGAACATCCCATTTGTGTCACATACAGGGTAATCCCTATGTTCCCAGGTTCCTTTGCGTTTAAACTAACATTTGAAGAGATCGTTAAAGGCAGGTCAAATAGAAAAACAATACAACAATATCAGTTTCGAATGCAGTTTAAAATCTGTCCCCAAATGTAAAGCAGTAGGGTTCAAGGAGTAAAACATCAGTAGGCTATAAGATGTAGGCTGATTGAAACACTTGACTTCATGAAACATAAAATGCTGAAAAAATAAAACCCTTTTGGTGGGGCCCAGTCTCTTAACTTTGTGTCAAATCATTAATTATTATGTATGTATTTCAACAAGGACTATGCATACAAATACATTAATCTCAGAAAAGAGAAGAGATGAATTATGGCAGATTTGAGCTCATATAGCTCATTTCCAAATGCATTGATTTCTTCACAAACAACACTGGGGCAGTGAGCCAAATCCATTAACCTGATTAGCCTCTACTACACATAAGGGGCCTGTTGAGATAAAAGAGGCAGGTGGCGTGGTCTGGTGTGTAATTTAGCACCCTCCTGTATCCTGAATGAGGCCCTGAAGGCTGGGGGAAAAGGTCCTAGTTTCCCCAGGGACACCTCCATAAAACTGGACGAAAAGAACTCCTTATGTAGCTACCTTCATTTCTTCTTAGCAGACTGTTTATGTAAGGCAATTTTATTAAGTGTGAGCGTTAAGGGGGAGACGGCTTCCGGCATGATGTGACCAGTCAGCAGGTCATCTGTTAGCTAACGAGTTTAACGGAGAGATGACACATGGGAAATGAGCTAATTGACTGTGGTAAAGCTAGAGGCCTGTTTAGAGGATGATGCTTAATTACAATAAAGTCCCAAGATGACTGAATGTTATTCTAGGTGTGGACTAACTGATGTTACAGCATTATACTGTACTGGAACTGGCCTGCTTTTACTCTAAAGAGGACAGAAGGTCAACACCCATCACAGGGATTAGCTCAAATTCAATTTATTGGAGTTTCCATTGACATGTCGTCCACTCAAAGGGGTCGGAACAGGCTGGATAAGAATTTATTTCCCAGTCTTCTGAGGTGTTATGTTAATAAAATGGTCAATCTTAGCATGGTATTAAGGTTATTGAATACTGGTAAGGCAAGGCAAGGCAAGTTTATTTATATAGCACCTTTCAGCACACGGCAATTCAAAGTGTCAATGGTGTCAATTTCTAAGCCTTTGGTGTTGTTCATGTTGGACCTTCATCCAATCTTCAAGTGCTCTGTCATCCAATGTTTAATTATGGATTGCATTTGTCTTTGCTAGTTTACTGCATGTTCAAACATATTGACAAACTTGTTGGTTGATGGGTACATCATGGCTACACTTCTCACTACTTGTTGGTGGACCACAGGGTTTGAAAACAAATCTCAAAAACCATTCTAGTATTTTAAACTGCATGTACCGCAATGGTAAGAAAGAATGCCTTGCTTACCATATTTGATTGTACTAAAAACGGTAGGCTAGGTTGAAATTGAAGGGAATTAACTAGCTTATTGCTGCATTTCATCCCCAGCTCACTGAGTCCACTAAGGAGTCTCTACTTCTGTAAAATCCAAACATATGCATGTGATTTTTTTGGGGGGTTTTTACCTCATTGTTGACTGCAAAAAATGGTCAGTTTGAAACATCGTGTAATGGGAACCAGACTAAACACTGACTTGTTATCTTAGCTTACCTTTTTGGTTGTATCAGTTCCCAGCACTTACAGAAAATATAACTATTCGAGAATCATGTCTAGACATAATAAACAAAATGAAGTATTTCTAACTTATCCGCTTCACTTGCCTTGGGTCAATGAGAAAACATTTGTTCAGTAAATTAGCCATTTTCCGTTCAATGTATTTTGATCATTGGGTTATTGGAGGATACAGGAACAACCAGAACCAAAGTCAGGAGTTTCCTTGGAAATCAGAAACTGCTTCGTGGCCAAAACTTTAAATGGAAACTCATTTTTACTAATGTGATTTGCCTTTCAATTGCGATTCTTGGAGGTTATACCCTATGGTGTTTTTGTGTTATTTCTGGGCAGCGGAGGGGTAATTATTTGGCCGGGCTTTTGGGGGTAGACACAGCCTGGGAATACCAGGGACTTTCCCATCATGCCTAAGTCATTCAAGGCTATTTATCCTGCCAAACAGGACCTTGAATGATCCGTGTGGTATACTGGATAATGTTAGAAGAATACTGAGTGTTGTAATCTTCTTTTTCACTTTAAAGAACCAACAACTTTTCTCAGGCTCATTTAAATATACAAGAGGTTGATAGAGTTGTTGACGATCAATTACTTTGCAGATGTCGAAACTATTGGCATTTCAAACCTAAAACAAACACTCTGCAGCTACAAACATTTCAGTAACAGTAGCTGAAATGAGAGCCAGCTCATAGTCAATCTTCATCGTCTTAAAATCCAACAAAAGCAAACAAATGGATTGCTCAGTGGCTAAAAGGAAAGCCGCTTTCTGAGTAAAAAACACCAAGAAACTGTCAAAGCTAGAGGTTTAGGTTTGGGTTCATTAGGGCCACCCAAGCTGGCAACATCTAGACCAGGGGTCTCAAATCCGGCCCGCGACTTCATTTTATGTGGCCCCGCAAGAGCTTGCAAAGAATATAATACGTTTATTATACGGTTACATGCCACTTTACAGAAGCAGGTTGCCCATAAACTACATGTCCCACAATGCATCTTGTTTTGTGACATGCGCACTGAAGAGACATGCAATTATTTGCCCTGGACTTCTGCTTTCAGACCTAGTTAATTACTAAGTTATTATCCAATCCGATAATAATCCAATTCAGAGGCAATAATGTAATATAATACATTATTGTATATATATACATATATATATTATATATTTGTGGCCCGCGATGAAATTGAGTTTGACACCCCTGATCTAGACTATTGCTCCAAATATAATAAAAGCATAGAAAATAACATATTCTTGTTTTGTAGGTTTCGGTGATTTCCCTCGTCTTGTTGAAAAGATACAAATGCGGGTTATCTAAACATCCTACCAAAACATTTTCTCACTTGATGTGATTCCCCCACTTAAAGCTGAGTGAGCAAAGCAAGAGGACAAGACCTTACAAGCTCAACAAATCCTCCAAAAATATAAAAGTTCAAGGAGGAGGAGATGTTTGGCTTGGATGTTTAATAAAATGTGCCGCGCAAACAGAAATAGTTGCACAAGGATTGCAAACACACACACAGCCGCTGACCTGAAGAAACGTCAGGGGCCAATTTCTTATGTAAAGTGTTCCATTACTAGTATTTACTTAACACCAAGGTGAATTTGAGGACTCCCACCTTTGGTTTTCAGCTGCTTATCTTTGTTTCTGTACCACAATGTGTCTTGTTTGCATTGGAACGGCTCAATTGTCTGAGGTGGCTCAAGTCGTGGGACCGAGGCCTAGCTTGCAGTTTCACTCACCTGTGCAAACAGTGTTGGGAAAGGAAGTGGGCCATTTCGTTCTATGAATCTTGATGAAACTATTAAATGTGGTGTCTCTCCTCCTTCTCAATCCTTTGATCTAATTTTAATGTTCTGAGTTCAGTGGTTTGGGGTTTGGGCTCAGAAAATCAAAGGTTTCGAGATGTGAGGGCCGTCGCAAATGACTGACAAAGCCCCAATAGAAGTTTGACGTTATGTCATGGCAAATCATCAAAAGCCGAGCGACAGTGTTTTCTTGATCGGACAGATTTTGGGAACAAGATGAAGAGCATGTGTCTGGCTGTGTGCCATCTAAAGGGGCTGAGAGAAAGAGACACAAAGGAAAAGGAAAGGAAGGGAAGGGAAGAGCAAAGGGAAGATGAAGAGCTTCACCAGCCAGATTACAGTAAAACTCAACGACTGGGAGTGAGATACTGTGAGACATCTGTTGGCTCTAGTGTCAAATGTTTCTGCCAAAGGAAACATGATTTGATGAAACTGTAAGTCCAACTTTCTTCCCGGCCTGCTTCCACCAACACATGCTTCCATACAAAACAGCATGAAGCACTGACACCAACGCACTATCAAAGGAAGGTTTGAACATCTGATGATGTAGTTGTGTTTTGGTCAGGAGGATTATTAAACAACTACCTGTCCAAATGGTAAATGGACTGTACTTATATAGCGCTTTATCCAGTCTTTAAGACCCCTCAAAGCGCTATACATACTACATGTCATTCACCCATTCATACAGAGCAGTGTACCTTACTCTAGGACCTAACATTCACACACATTCACACACCGTTGGCCATCGGGAGCAACTCAGGGTTAAGTATCTTGCCCAAGGATACATCGACATGTTGACTGCATGGGCTGGGATCGAACCCACAACCTTCTGGTTGAAAGACGACCACACTCCCTCGCAGCCACAGTCACCCAAAAGTCATGAAACTTGGTGGAAGTGTTAAGCATTGGCAAAGGAAGAACCCATAACATTTTGAGCAAATCCGAATCACGACTAGGCCAATACTCAAATTATGTGTATTTTAGCTACATCGGATATAGGGGTTTTGGCCTTGAGTTGCCATCTCGTTTCTTTAACTTAACTGCAAGTCCAATTGTTGATAAATGTTGCATTTTTATCCACCTTTTCCATGTTTTCTAACTACTGCTACATCTATAATAAAGGGCAACAAATGCCCTCCATTGACTCAGTTGAGGTTGTGTTTCCATGTTTGTGTTAATGTCAATGAAACCACTGCTCAATGGTGGTTGGTCAATGATGTATCCTAATTCCATAAAGTAATAAACCAAACAAGATGTCAAACCGTCCACACTCTGTGGTAAAATGGTTTCATTATTAAGGCATTAAGGCTCCCAGAGGGGTGTACTTGAGGTTGGGTTTGCCTAATTGAAAACCATTCAGCTGTGATGTTGCATATGTCTTAATCAACTCAGACACCCACAGCGTGTTTCCCAAATGAGCATCTTGCTCCAATGTAAGCTAGGTTTGGACAAAATTATACATAGTTTCAATGCTACATCAGTTCATGTAACATCCGGGGCAGTTTGTGTTGTCAGCACAAAGGGAGGTCATACGCATCATTACTGTTCAACGGTGCATAACCAGAGGAGATAGACATTTTCTAAATGTGTCCCACGGGGCTGGAAAGACCTGAAGAACAAAAATATCCTCATCAGTCATTGTTGATAATGCCTTTTTCTGCTGAATGGCTGATTTCACAATGTCTGGGTCTGCAGAAAATGAATCAGACGGTGTGTGTGGGTGTGTGTCTTTGTGTGTGTCTTTGTGTGTGTCTTTCTTTGTGTGTGTATGTCTTTGTGTGTGTGTGTCTTGATCTTTTTAAAGTACAGGCGATTACAAAAAGACACAGTGAACGCCAAGCCTGAATAAATGTTTGTCACACTATTAATACATTAATACAGTTGACTTGAAGACTGCATTGCATGTACTTTATGGAAATAATACAAACTCGATGTTTACTTTAGTTGAATACAAAAGTAAGCCACTTTTTAAGAGTCTGCTTAATAGTTTTAAACATGATAAGCAGTCCACGGTACAGCCAAGCCTTATATTTAATATGTCTTAGAGGTACCTTATGAGAATACGCTGACGTTCAGGGAGTTGTTAACAATGCCTTTATTTCTGTAACTCTATCTGAACTGCACAGCTGTTTAATTTCAAACTTTATATATCAACCTAGTCCTATTGTAACTACCCAGCAAGCACTTCTCTGAAATGGCATGACGGCATGTGGGAAAATGTTTAATCGGTCTGAAGTCTCAGTGGCTCTAAGCTCCGTTCTCACGGTTTAAAGTGTCGGAGAAGGAAAAATGTAATACAAAAAAAAAAGTCCCAACTCCACTAAAGATTATGTCTACCATTCCAGCTGGGCCTAGCCACACCACCCCGTCCTGCAGCCAATGATGCTGCTGCAATTTAACTGACTGGGCACAAGGATTTGTTTGTTTAAAACCACTAACCTACTTTTACAGCTTTTGCCAAAGTCAAAGTCTTTACTGCCTGAGCTAATGCTGCACATCTATTCCAAAACCAGGAGAAATTGTTTGGAATAATTGGATAAATAGCTGCTGGAAAGGCATGTGAGATGTGTGCAAAAGATTTCTGACTTATGGGAAATGGCAGCCCTTTATATCATATTTTAGTTCATTGAAAGTATACCCCCTGACTAAGGCTATTTGTCCCCCTCTAGTTATTCTATTTGCTCTTTATCATGTGACATGTATCAGGATGTGTGAGCGATACAATGCTGTGACCGATTGTCCAGTTCCTGTGAGGAAGGGGGGATTCTGTTTGTTTTATTATATGTAACAAAAGAAGTGCAGAACCCAAAACCAGGAAATGTGAAACATGGTTGTATTGTCTGTTAAATCTGCACTCCTTAATAAAGAAATAAAAACATTTTAAAAAAGACCAGACCTTTTAAAATGTTCTTTGTCATGCACTTTTTCAGTCGCGAGTCAGAGTCCTGTGTCAGATATTATCAAAGGAGATAGGTGGCATTCACTCCTTTAACCCACTGAGACCCACATAGGACATTTCCGTTTTTGTATATTCTTGTGTTTTGCCTTATAAATTGTCATTTCTTTACAGTATAATCAAGTTTTACACATCCCAGAAATCAGCACAACCTCAGCTAATGATATATGTCACTCATTAGAGACTTATATACACTATAATAGGGGATATTTACCCATTTAAAAAAAACGGAGCTTGAATTTTTTACTTATTTCATTAAAACCTATTGTTTTGCTTTAGTCCCTACGGTCTTCAGACAGCAAATTATTACATTACAGACGCTTTTATCCAAAGCGACTTACATACTCAATACTGTGGGCAGTCCCCTGAAGTGTCTCAGGGAAACAACGACATGCTGACTGCAGTGGTGTTTGAACCTGTGACCCCCTGATCCCAACACCAAGGCTCTATCCACTGCGCCACACGCCTCCCCCAATATAATTTAACAAGACATTACTTGGCGAAGAGAAAGCACGATGCGAAAGACAAAATGACAAAACACAGAGCTCGTGTCATTCCAAAGCTAGAACGTATTCCTCCCCGAGGACAAATCTAAAAATATTTATGGACTGCAGCTGCAGTTTGGTTTTTCCGCTGACTTGTCAGGATTCAGGCAGCATGACTTAACGCCAATATGTTACGCTAATGCTAACTGACTACAACACAACAACAAGCCTGCCAGAAAAATACTGAATGATTATTAAAAGCAGGACTAGTGTTGTGAACCAAAGAAAGGCAACTTGTATGGATGGAATGGGAGTCTGATCAAAACTGAAAAGACATGACTGAAAAGAGCCTGTTTGGAAGGAAATGACACTAAATTAAAGTGCAGAGAACAACTTGTTTAATATACTACATGTGTCTGTTTGAATGCCGGTTGATAATCAAATCCTACAACTCCTACAAGACTGATTGGTTCACAGTACTTTCACCTTCCTTGGAGTCGGCCTTGATAGTAATAATGTGCAAGAACTGCTTCTGATTTGTACCCAATTATCAGCCTAAATCCACATAAACAAGATTGTTAAATGCCGTTTTCATCCAGAGGTAAACGATAACATTTGGCCCAAAGGCGCATTCCTATATCTCCCATATTAACACACTCATAAACCATTCCTCTGCCTCTGTGTTCCCTATAAAACACCAAGCTGAGACCCACCCACTCCGAATCAGCAGATTTACACCCTGTTAGTTAATTTGCAGAAATATAGGGAATAAAGGAATGCACACATGATCACAGTGACTATATGAAAGCAGGGGCGGACTGGGACTAAAAATCAGCCCGGGCATCTCGACCGGCCCGCTTCAGTACCACTAGTACAATGTCAACGGGGGGGGGGTGGTTCTGACTTACCACTTCGGTACCGGCCGATCGGCATTCGTCATGAACGTCCCGATGGCCAGTCCGCCACTGTTTGAAGGCTATAGTTTCATTTATCTAAATTTACCAGCATGCAAATCTCAGAGAAAACCATCTAATAGAGCATCTCAAAGTCCTCAAGTTTTGCAATGCAGAAATATAGGGAATAAAGGAATGCAACACATGATCACAGTGACTATATGAAGGCAGGGGCGGACTGGGACTAAAAATCAGCCCGGGCATCTCGACCGGCCCGCTTCAGTACCGCTAGTAAATTATAAACGGGGGGCGCTAGGTGCTAGTGACTTATCCGACCGTCCCACTTCACACATCCACATGAGAATCTTAGAGAAAACCATCTAATAGAGCATCTCAAAGTCCTCAAGTTTTGCAACATCATGCCTTTGGAGTTTTAGGTGGGAGACTTCCATCAGCTGTTAGATTATACTATGTTTTTTTTTAGCAGCATGGCTATACAGACTGCCATCTCTCGGTCAGTCGATCGGTCGTTCTACTGCTTTGGACCAAGTGTCTCATCGAAGTAAAAGTCGAAGAATAGGGCCATTGTATGGGAATTGCTATTACATTACAGATGTTAATGGTTTCCATACAATGAATCCAGAATAACTTTATGACCACATACTTGCAAAACCTATGACATTCCCATCAACATCCATTGTATTTTGTGCTTAATGCTAACTAGCTAATGTTAACAGACTAAACAAAAATGTTTGACATGTTAACGTTGTGGTGTTAAACATCAGCATGTTAGCATTCTTGCAGTGTTAGCATGCTGTTAGCATTTACATGGATTAAACATTGATGTGTTAAGAGAATAGACTACTTTTTTATGATGTACGTTTATTGGAAAAAGTATTTTTAAGCCAGTTGGCCTCACATGATGGACAAAAGTTGTACATTGGCTTCAAAGTTCAACAATGTGCAGCCTTACAGAGCCACTAGCTGTAGATTTTAAGCTTCTGTGTGACATTATTTAGATTTTGTTAGAGTAGTGGAGAAATCATTGAAAGGGTGTTGTACGTCTCACTACCATGAACCACAACACACATTATTAAATGCAAGTGGCAGGGAGTTGTTTGGAACATGTTTTTTCAATCAACAGCATCGTTACCTCCATTAGTGAGGTTACTGTGTGTTATTCAGTTTTGAGTTGTTGATTTCTTTGTGTGTTTGCCACCAAGGTGACAGGAAATGAACAGGCCCGGAATAGTGAAGCATATAGGCCAAGGAAGAACTCACAAAATGTTGGCTCGGATATGAATCACAAGGCGAAAACAAGCATTATTTTTGTATTATGTGCCATTTCACTCTGTTATTCCACCTATCTGATATGTGTGAACAGACACTATTCCATTTACCCCAACATGTGTATTCTTATAGCTTTAATTAATGCCTGTGTATTAACGTTGCAGTCTAACACCAGCTGGGGCCAACCTCGTAGTCTTGTTGTTTTGCTGCCCCTAACCCTTTAATAATAATAATAATAATAGTAGCTTCGATTTCTATAGCGCCTTTCAGGGGACCCAAGGTCGCTTCACAAGTAATTTGACGCCTCGTGGGTATTGTAAAGCTGCAGGATAGCATATACTGTATCTACAGGTCACTTAGCAGATGAGGATAATGCATTACATTACATGTCATTTGTTAGACGCTTTTATCCAAAGCGACTTACATACATTCAGTACTGTGGGCAATCCCCACAGGAGCAATTTGGGGTGAAGTGTCTCAGGGACACAACGAAATGCTGACTGCAGTGGGATTTGAACTTGCTATCTCCTGATTCGAAGTCCAGCACGCTATCCACTGAGCCACAGCCTCCCATGCGTCTTGCTTAAACCAACATTTTCCAAACCTAGGCCCAGATGTTCTGACTGGCACTAGCTGCCTCCTCTACCCTTCAGACTGCAGCTCTGCCCTTCAGTGCAGATGCTGTTGCGTGACATCATCTGCCCAAGAATGCAATAAATGTCTTTAGAGTCAATTTTATTAGCCGTCGCAGCAGTCTCTCCTAATTACTGTCAAATCCTCTCACTATCCTCACGAAAAATCTGGAATGAATGAATGAACAACATCAGGAACATGGTAAACATTAGACCTGCTAAACACTAGCACGTTGGTTTCGTTAGCTTAAGTGCAGCCTCTTAGATCTGCCAGTGTGGCTTTAAACTCTTAGTCATATTCATTTATAACCATTACAGTATGGTTAAGGCTTAACTATTCAGCTTGCCTCATAAAAGAAACACAACTGCCTGCATGGGTGCTAAACATCTATGATTTACTTTGTACTGAACCCAATCGTCCAGTATTGGTTCCTGAGAGATGTGGCTAACACTACAGCTGCTATTACTGATTTAAACCACTTCAACCAGTGATACATAGAAGACAAATGGCATCCTCTGTTGCCAAAGTATAACAACACACAGTATGCTCTCTGCTTAACCAATTGCTCAATCTATTATGCTGTGTTACTCACTGTAAATGAACTTCCTTCCTGTCCTGTTTACAATTAATTGAAATAATAATTGTAACAGCCTTTGGGGATTTACAAAATGAGCAACACAGTAGTCTAGATGTCCAAACATAGTCCGTTATGATTTACAATGATAAAGGAAGTGCTATTAGGGTGTAAATAACCTCTATCCTACGCTGCATAATGAAACCCCTTTTAACCCACTTGACTCCTTCCATATAAACCAGGAGTTCAGACTCAGACCATGTCTCATAAAACCTACTCATGCCTGAAGGATGTTGTTGAGGGGGGCTTGAGGTAGGTGTCTAATGAGCTTCCTCTTATTTGAAGTCCATAACTGATGTCTAAACCTTGTTATTCACCCCCTGAGTGGGCAGTAAAGCATGCAGACCAGCTAACAATAGCATCTGATGTGGTAAAAATTATTAGTTACACCATGTGTCAGTGTTTACCACGGGGCCAAATGAAGCACTCCACATCTGGGGAGCAGTTTTGTGTCCACTTCTAAACTGTCACTGTGCACTGATTCCCACTGGGAGTCATCGATGTGTCAGGTGCAGTGACCCAGTGGATGTTTTACAGTCACAACAAGTGATGCTTAACTTCAAGACACTTCCCTTTTCTCTGTAATATGTCCTCAGACAAAATCCCCTCCTAAAAATACTTAAGAAGGTGGGTGCGTGCAGGATTATGTTCTCCAAATTAGGACCAGATTTCTATAAATGTTACTGCTTCCTGTCCTTTTTTGTTCCCCTCCCCATTCCTGGTAATGCTTAGTAAATGTAAAGGGGAAGGACACGAGCTGATTCTGCAATATCCTTTCAATCCAAAATATTACACCATAGTATGTAGAATATAGAGTTGTAATTCAGTGTAGGAACACACATAATTGGAGAACCCTTTGTCCGAAAAAAGTGGGCCACTTTTAAAATGTAGAATTAAGTGCATACAGTTGCTGTTTAATGTGAAATAAGCCCATCTTTTATTGCATACACAGTGTTGGGGTCTAAAATGAATACAGGATTAGGGTTTAATGAAGGACAGTGACTTTTATTATCTAGATCTTGGGGGCAATGTCTTTTTTGGGGATATTGTGAAATTTGAGAGACACATTTTCCCTTTGCACACCTTCCCTTTTTCTCATTGTTTGCAAAAGTTATTAGGCCCAGTGATTTAACATGAGGATGATTCACAACTATAACAATAAGGTTTAGATCTTTTATCTGTGAGTTGTATCCAACATTAACGTGCAGTGTGCAATAGAGGATAACTCCTGTATTCCATATGTGCCATAAAGCGTACTGCCTTTGAATGTATGGCATCTTGTGCAGTAAAGGCATTGAAAGTAAGGCTGGGACTCTAGAAGTTTCCCCTGCTTTCTCTGACATTTTATTTCCCCCCCGGCTGAAGTCCAGCACTAAGATGTCACACAACCACAGCATTTTTCCTATGTGGGCGTACGGAGAGTGGAAATGAAAGAGTGAACGGTGAGCAAAGAGCAAGAAAGAAATGGGTTGGGAATAAAAATAGCTGCAGAGGTTTTTTTCATTTTCAGGGGAGAGTGACAGATGATTTGTAGAGAGACTGAGTGTGTTTTAACCTGCAGGGAAAGAGAGATATCACTCAAATCGTCACCCCTCTTTTTGCTTATTCAGCAAACTGTACTCTGGGAGTCAGCCTCCTTTCCAGCGTCATCACATGGCACACACACGCGCACGCACAGCTGGAGCTGCTGTGCTAATCAGCTACCTCCATAGCCCTGAACATTAGTTTTGAGTACTTCTCACACATATTAAAACGCTAAAAGTATGGTCTAATTCACCTCCTGCATGAAACAGACTTAGATAAAATAACTGCATTAAAAGAGACAGTAACACGAAAGGCATATGCAGATGTTAGCTGGTTTTTGGTGCTTTTATACTCAGATCTTGTACTTGAGTAAAAGTAGAAGTACTCAGATCTTGTACTTGAGTATAAGTAGAAGTACTTGTTATGCAGGTTGGTCCGTGTCAGAAAAATATGATATGTTTTATAATTATTGATCATTAAAGTGTTGTCAAAGCTGGTAAAGGTGCAGCTAGTTTGAATGACTTATATGTAGTGGAGTTACACCATTTACAATTGTGGTGGTATAGAAGTAGAAAGTAGAAGAAAATATAAATACTAGCATATCAAAATTGTGCTTAAGTACAGTACTTGAGTAGGTGTACTTAATTACTTTACACCACTGGCTCTTAACATTAGTTTTTTTTGTACTTCTTTACACATAATAAAAGCTAAAACGTTGGTATAGTAATACATCCTCTCCTGTTGGGAACATAAGCGTCATTATGTTCTTGTCCTCAATATGAGACAAACCTGCATAAAGTAAATGTACCGCTTTTAAAGAGACAGTAACACGAAAAAGAAATCCAGATGTTGGCTTGTTTTTGGTGCCAGCTTCCTGTACCTGGAAAAACCGCCTGTATTAACATGCCAATGATATTCCTATTTTGTCTCAATTAATATGAAACCTTTAAAAGCTGTTTCCACTTACTTATCAAGCACAAAGTACAGGTCGAAAGCTCCCTGACAGGAACTCTCCTCCTCCTCCTCCTCCTCCTGCTGCTCCGGCTCGGCTCGTGCACATGGATAAGAGAGCAAAAATAATCCGAATAAAACCAGAAAAAGACGCATTGTCAACAGAAACCTCGCCATAGTTGTTCCTCGGTGCAAAACAAGTTAATTCCTTTGTGGATAAAAAGAAAAAAACTAACTGTCGAGTGTTTTCTTACATCCCAGAGACAGTTATATAATTAAGAGATGCAACAAAGACAAAAGAAAAGGATGCATGCGATGCTTCCACGTCTCTATTGCTCAGTTTGCAATCATGGCAACCAGCGTCCCTTAAAAAAGCCACCCGGAGAGATGCTTTAACTCAATGGGAATTACTGAAAATGAGAAGTTACGGATATTTCTGAATCCACATGCATGAACAAAAGTTTACAAGATTCGCGAACACATCCAAACTCGTGCAAGGAGGGTTAATGATTCAATTTAGGTGAAATGGGTGGTGCGCACAAATCAAAAAGTATGAAAAATGTAATGTCAAAGCGGAAAAACTGGACTAAAAATGCCAAATGAAGCCGGGTAATGCGGAGCAGTGTTGGAACTGGGAGCGCGGGGACAGACTTGGCTGAAATGGTCCAGGTTTCATATTTCAACCCGAGGAGGAGAGAGAAGGAGGAAAAGTGGGTCAAGATCTCATTTTGCGCCTCCCTCACATGGCACACTGCCGCATTTCTCGAGGAATCAAGACATTTGAGACGATACATCTGTCACTCTTGAAAGCGTCAACATATTGTCATACATTAAGCTTACCACCTTTAACCGATGTGTGCATTTAAGTCGTTTCCCAGCATTTTGTCCTCATTAATCACCACGAGTTTGTTTGCTTCCCCTGTGCCTCTGCAACTTGTTAATTAGCAGTGGCCATGAACAGAAACATTCTCTGTAATTACACCATCATAAACACGAGGCTGCAAGAAGAGTGTGGAACATATAGTGTAACAGACGTAGACTTACGCAAAATACGTTTGTTGTTGTTGTTGTTGTTGTTGTTGTTGTTGCCACTGTTCATCAATTGTCATGGTTGAATTTGGGAAGATAAATGGATGGCATTATAACATTATTATTTAAAATGTAAGAAAATATTAGCAACATGTGTTTAAGGAAGCAGCCCTTTGATTATTGTTATATTCACATATGTAATCCCTCAAAAGTCACAATGTCACGTGACCTATGTGTATGTATCATGTGTATGTAATGGCAAAATAATGTATCTCTGCATAAAATAATAAAAAGGAATTTCCTGAAACTAACTTTAGAATAAACATGATCAAATAAATAAAATAATTGAAAGACATTTTTTTCCTTCTGTCTTTTTGATGCCTAAAATGTTGATTTAAAAACACGACCAATACACTCTTTTCAGTTGTCTTTTTTATTGTGTCTCACCACTGGATTTGATACAACCCAAGTGTTCCCACATGGCATAATGGACGTACAGTATTTCAACACAATCCAACATGATACACGGATAGCAAATATAATTTAAATGTGTGTGTTTACTTCCTTTGTTGCCTCTCCTTTGCATGTGGTTCCTCAAACATGTATTCCTTAAGATGATATTCATGTTACAACTGATTCTGACACACAATTATTCATACTTGCTTCACAAAAGAATCAGCTTTTCAGCACCTTTCATTCTCAAAACCTTCCGCAGCCAGAGTAACATTCAACAAGATAACAAACAAGTAAATCCTGCTGTTGAACATCTGCTCTACATTAAGAACTGTCTAAAAAGGCTTTAAGGTAATGAATAACAGATTGAACTCTACATTCTTCATTTTGAGTATAATTTATAAATCTTGAACCAATTTAAGATAAGAAGAAGTACTTTATTGATCCCACTTTTGGCCGCCAAAGCAAAAGTGAGTGTTGAAATCCCGTTTTTTTTCAGGATGTGGTTAACTTCTGGGGTCCGAAGTGCTTGTTGAAGATGCCCTTGGCCACTTCGAGGGCACCTGCAGCTGGGACGGGTATGTGCGGTGCGATGCCCGCCCCTTCCCAGGCTGGACCGTTGGAGGTATCAGAGTGGACGGTGGGGATGCTGAGGAAGATGTTGGTCTCACCAACACTGAAGGTCTTGGGTGGGTGTGAAGACCCGGCGGTTGTATCTCCAACGATCATTGCGCGGCCGTGCTTCTTCATGATGTAAACGAACTCCTCTGCAGCGCCAGCAGTCGTTCCACTGGTGAGGATGATCAGACTCTTCTTAGAGCCGTATCTTGGGCCTAAAAAATAGAGGGTAAGATGGAAGCAGAAGGTTAATTGAAGATAAACCCCGATAAAAATTCCTGTTGTCATCTTGCTATATACTAAATTATATAAATAGTTATCACCGCAATCATTTAATTTAGTCTTAATTTACATTATTTAATGTCATATTTTGTTCTTGTACATATCCCATATTCTATTGACATGTATATAAACTTCTTGCACTATTTATTTTTGTATTTTATTATATATGTTGCATTGTTGGAGGAGCTCAGGTCATTGCCATTTCTATACTGTAGCTTATATGACATTAAAACCTTTGAATGTGGAGGCGAGTTGAATTAAAGGAAGGCCTTCGTGCTAATCGAAGACGCCTTTAGAAGGGCGACTTTAAAAGCCGATCACTTAACCAAAGAAGGTATCATATGAACAGCTTTGTAGCTTATTGGAACCCACTTTAAATGTTATCAGCTGATTCAATGGGGGTTATCGGATGTAATAGATATGGGTCAGAAGGGGCCTGCTGTACCTACAAGTTCAAAAAGGCAATTCATATAATTAGATGGAATTGTATAAATGAAGAAGACACCAAACTCAAGTAGCTGTTGTCATTTTAACTGGAACAAAGGGGGGAAGTTAGGTGACGCAGTTAAATGAGCAACAATGTCGTTGTGGGGAGTTGTCATAAAGTATTGATGAGTCAAATTAACCAAAGACCTTCAGCCAGGAGAAATCTTAACACAACACAATGACTTGTTTAAGTTACGTAATGTATATAGTCTACATAAGTAATTTAAGTTTCATAACCACCACAAACACATTTTTCTCCGTCCGAAGCATCAGAAAGGCAACTGATAACGGCCAATGAGCTGATTTCATTTGTAAGAGCTGTATTATGGCCAAATTGAAGATGCATCTTAAAAAGCACACATGCTTAAATGTAGAACCTTCACCACCAACTCCAGAGGGAATATCTGGCACTGAATGCTCTACTATGTTCACCTTTTAGTCACTTACTTTGTTGCTAACCGTAATCTAATATATTTTACCAGTGAGTTCAGGCAGGCTCAGGAGCTCTGTTGTGTTCCCGGTTGTTCTGTCGTACAGCTTGTCCAGCAGAACCTGCTTGTCAGCGTCAAAGAAGTAAGAGCAGAAGCCTGCAATGGCTGTTGTTGGGCCACCAATGTTGTTCCTGAAAACACAAGCAGTTATAGAACAATCATAGAAAGTCTGGATTCATATTAATTGAATGATTGTGAGGTCATGATAACGGTAATCCCGCATTATATAATAATTTGTGATGGTAAAACGAGATGATTTGAAATTATTTTTGCAAGCTAAATCCTCTATATTAAGTCACGGAGCTGCAGCAGATTATTTATTTTCCAGAAGAGACGGACAGTATTTTGAATAGAAGCTTTACCCACCTGAGGTCGAGGATCATAGCGTCAGTGTTGACAACTTTGTTCCAGACATGCTCAACAATAATCTGGGCGATGGCCTTGACCTCCTCAAAGTCTCCGAACATGTCGAAGCGCAGGTAGCCGATGTTGTTCTCCAATATTTCATAGTGGAAGGACACTTTGATCAGCTCAATGAACATCTCTGGAGAATAATCCTGTGAAACAATTACATATATAAACTAAGGATTTGTAATATTATAGACAATGTCAATATGTCTCATGCAAAAGTCTGATTTTCAGTAGATTTTCACATAATCATTTCACATATTAAATTCATTTGAATTCCTGCGTTTCCAAATGTATATTAATATCATATCTTCATTAGACTAAACATGCTCGTCTAGCAAAATCCTCTGTTAAATTAACTTAAAAAGCTTTAAAACTAATACATTTGTGTTGGTCATTGTTAAACTACTGCACAGTAATGCCACAAACACCAAAGTATTTTAGATTTAGTGACGTTTTTTTGACCATTCACAATGAAAGACAATAACAACCAGGAACTAAATTCCATGTGCAACGATCTCACCATGGGTGGCAGGGCTGGGATGTTGCTGGTGGTCTTCAGGCTCTTGTCCCCAGACAGGGTCTTCAGATCAGCGGACAGCTTTGTCTCCAGACTTTCCTTGGAGATAACCATGCTGTACTCGCCGTTTGCCAGAAGACCTTTCAGCTTTTCCGCAACATGAGCCCCAATATCTTCAAAGGCGTAGTTGTCGGCAATCAGAGTCGCTGATCCCTCGATAATGGCTGGAACTTTGGCACGGAGGTTGAGGATCTTGATGGCGGTAGCGAGGGCGTCCTCTGCGTTGACCTCCACATCGGGGGTCACACCTGTAACCTCCCATGATGAGCCGGTGATGGGGTTGATGGACTTTGCGGTAGGAACTGTAACGTAGAAGTCAGTGTCGCCCACTTTGAATTTATCTACTTTTACAGAGCCCCCAGCGGTCTTCTCGCCCACGATGGTGGCCCTCTTCAGGTTCTGGAGGCAGTAGGCAACATCCTCGGCGATTCCCTTGGTGTTTTTGCTTGTGAGGAGAATGAGGGGTTTGCTAAGCTCATATCTGGCCCCAAGTAGCGTTGTCAGGGAATTCAGCTTCGTCGTGGTGTTTGAAAGACGGTCATACACGCTGTCGATGTGAATCACAGACTCAGCATCAGTGAAGTAAGACACAAGGTAGGGGACTCCCGTGATGTCGCCGCTGCCGGTGTAGCGCAAGTCAAAGATGAGAGCTGAGGTTGGAAGGATCTTATTCCAGACCAGGTCGAGAAGCAGAGGTCCAACCTTCTCAGCGACCTCCTCTCCAAGGATGTGATCGATCCTCAGGTAGCCGATGTTTCCCTCCAGGATGTCGAGCTTGATCGAGGTCTGGAGGACGGCAACGAGCTGCTCAGGGGGTAAGGCAGGCATCTGCGGGGGAACCACAGGGACGTAGTTTGGCTCATAGGAGACTTCCAATCGTGGGTCACTCACGGTGGTCTGGACTCCAGAACTGAGGACTCTAGCCAAAGACTCACCGTCTGGGATGTTGAGAACCTCTGTGTTGCCGCCAGCTGCTGCGAGTGCCTCCTTCATGCCTGCCAGCTTCTCTGGTGAGCAGTAATTGTCCATAATGATTTTTGCCATATCTAGAATGATGCTGGGGGAAAACGAGGCATTGATAAAGAAAACATTCCCCAAAACTAGCAACGGGGCCACGAGGAAGATAGCCTTTGCCATTTCCGTGAGTTGTTCCAGACCAAAAGTGTGGAGATGGGAAGTGGAGGTTGCCGAGCCGAAACCTCCGTCTCCGATAAGGTTCTTTGTCAAATGGCTCTGTTTTGGCTGCAAGGTTTCTGTTACCCGACACATAAGAGGATTTGCCCAACAATAAACCACTAATCGCATTATCCTGAGTGCTTCTGGAAGGCAATAATAACTTAGTGTAGGTGTAGTAACAAGGACGTGCTGCCAAAGATAAACGTCTTAAATGTACACAAGGTATTTTAACCCCTATTTAAAGTTGCCTGTGTCAAATAAGGCAACCTTTGTACCTGACACATTGGGAAATGGATTACAGTTGTTAGGTTCACTATAAAGCTTGGCATCAGTATTTATTGTAGAAGTCATTGATATGTGACTTTTTGTGCCATTAATCAAGAAGAAATCACAATCAATTGTTGACATAAATCATACGAAAACCCAATTACCAACACAAAGTTGTTCATTTATTTCTTCATGGTTCTTTAAGGGTTGTCAATATTTGCTGATAAGTAAATTAAATTCAAAATCACGGCTTTTATAACCACTGATTATTATTTTATTGTCTTGGGAATGGTACACAGGAATAACAGTTGTTGAGTTGGTGGTGGTTGTCTCTTTTTCTGCAGTGGTGTTGAAGTGAACAGGAGATTCATTTGAGCTTTGTTGGGTACTATCTCCCTCTGCTGGTAGTTTTGTAGTAAGGGAAAAGGAAAGCTGAAACATCATCCCAGCATACTAAAAAAAACACAATGCAAAGAGAATAAAGCAAACACCCCAAACATTTAGCAAAGACATGTGAAATGTCGGCTATAATGACATACAAGTTATTGCATTATGATTAAAAAGATGGTAATGGGTTAATATCAGAATACATTGCATGTTAAAACAAAAAAGGAATAAGATACAAATACAAACACCGAGAGAAAGACAACTTCACATGCTATGGATAAGAAATACGCAGATTGGGAAGTCTAACAATATCATATAAATGTACTTAAAGAAACACATAGAAGCAAATTTATTAAAAATACTTTTCACTTGAATTAGGCTTTTGTAATGTCAATGGGTAACTTTCATAACTATTTTCAGGGGTCAGGGTATAGTAGGTGAGGAGATTTGAGGTTTTTTCTTAGCTAATTTGTTCACTCCTTTAACCCTGTAAAGCCCAAAAATAGAAAACTATTAGAATTAATTTTAATTTTTTCAGATATACATGAAATTCAAGTATTTTTGTATAAAACAGCTTGAATGTAAAAGTATATTGGGAATGGGGTTCTGGTAGATAATGTAGAAATCACACACTTGACACACTTAGAAACTGGACATTGAATACAAATCCATTCATATTTCTTAAAGGCATTTAGAATACAACAGATAGAGCTATTTTCCTTTCTTCAATTGCCTTGCTGCTATGAGTCTCTGTGCCACAGAAAGAGCCCCATTTGCCTGAGTTACGACATGCGGCTCAACCCCAGAAACACTCCACATTTTCCCAGTGATGGCGCTAAACACAACCTGGTTAGGGATGGAAACGTACAGAACGCTTTTCCCGATCTGATAGGTTCCACTTGATAGAGACCCTCCAATCGTTGGCTCTCCGATGATTGTGACTTTGTTCAGATCCTTCAAAGAGCGGATAAACACTTCAGCTGCTGATCCTGTCAAGTGACTGGTGAGGATGTAGACACCTTTGGAGGATCCATACCTTTGACCTCTGACTTTAGGCCAAGTCATCACTTCTGTCATGGTGGATTTGGTGCGGTCAAAGACGGTGTAAAGATGCTGCAATGGCTTATCCTCAAAGAAATAGGTACACAATAGGGGAACTGCTGATGAATATCCACCAGTGTTGTACCTCATGTCAATAATGAGGGCGCCTGTGTTGACTATCTTGCGCCACACTTGTTTCACCATCTGAGGCCAAATGGCTTTTACCACCTCTACATCTGGCATCATGTCCATCCTTAGATAGCCAACATTGTCGTGCAGGAGCTCAATTTTAAACACAGAATTAATTACTTGTCCCACTTCTTCAGCAGTAGGGATATCTGGGACGTCATGAAGCGAGTCTGGTTCAATGTCGCAGTGGAAGACATGGAGGCGGTGATCGCCCGAAGTCTCTTGGAGGTCTGCAGTCAACAGAGATGCCAAAGAGTCCAAGTCGATCACTGACCAATACATTCCGTCGTCCCATTTGTTCATCAGTACTTTGCTGACATTTAGTGCAACTTCATGGATTGCATAGTGTTTTTCTAACAATTCCCCAGTTCCCTCTATGAGGGACTTGAGCCCTTGGTGTAAATCTGCAATCTCATGAACGTGTTCCACAGCTTCCTCGGCTAACACAATTGCATCTGGTACCACACCACCTCCTAGCCAGTATTCCCCATTGTTGTCTAAAAAGTTAATGACAGGGACAGTTATAGCAATATCTGTCCCCTCTATTTCATACGTCTTTGAATGCATCAGGTTCCCGGAAGTAATTTCCCCAATGACTGTGCCGCGATGTAGTGACTGTATCAGGTAGGCTAACTCCTCGCCAACGCTTGCTGTGTTGTAGCTAGTTAACACGTAAACCCCACGTCTTGAGCCGTAGGTATGGCCTTTCATTTGAGGCAAAGAGTCATATATTGTCGTTATGTTTTGAATTTGGTCATATATTGTGAAAAAGTGAAGCTTCTGGGAAGAATCATGCAGATAGGACAGTATCAGAGCTAGAGAGGTAGATGATCCACCAGTGTTATAGCGTAGATCAACAACCAGGTTTTTAGTATCTTTGAGGGGCTCCCACACTTTTTTAGCCATGATCGTTTCTAGCTTAGTCCCTTCCGACAACTTGAAAAACTTGTCAACGCGGAGATAGCCAGTATTGTTTGTGAGTATTTCGACTTTGATCGTTGTATCTACCAGTGCTTTGAGTGATTCATAATCTTCTGGAACGTTGTCAAGCGCAGGGTCCACCTCCTCTACTGTGTCAGCATTATCTGGCATGTATTTGATGATCAGTCGAGGATCTTCGGACAGAGTCTGGAGGTCCTGGTTGAGTGTGACTACAAGGTCCTCCTCAGATACAACAGTGGAAAAGTCTGTAGTCTTCAGATGTTCAAGTAGAGCTGGAACTCTGTCAGTGAAAGCGTAGAACCTCTCGATTATATCTGCGATACTCTGCACAACTTTTGGGATGGCACCTCTTACAGCCAAAAGGGACTTGGCTTTTGCGACAGCTTCCTTGGCGTTGGCGTTGATTGTTGGGGGAACGCCACTTACTTCCCAGCTATGGCCTGTGATTGGACTGACAGATCTTGCCACAGGAACTGTTATGTAGAAAGCAGACTGAGGGATCCTAATCTTTTCTACTTTTACTGACCCACCAGCAGACCTTTCCCCAACTGTGATAGCCCTCTTTAGGTTTTTTAAAGCATATGCCACCGCTTCAGCCGCCCCCATGGTACGCTTACTAGTCAAAACAATCAGGTCTTTCTTCTTTCCATACCTTTCCCCCTTTATTGACGGCATGGTCCACAGCTCTTTAGTTATGTTTGACTGCCTGTCATAGACAGTATCAACATGAATGAGAGGCTCAGGATCTGAGAAATAGGAGATTATATAAGAAACTCCAGACATTTCTCCAGCTGTGCTATACCTCAGGTCCAAAATCAGTGAAGAGGTGTTGGCAACTTTGTCCCAGATGTCGTCCCTCAGCAGAGATCCAAGCTTTGCTGCCGTTTCCTCCCCAATGATCCGATCCATCCGCAAATATCCAACGTTATTGTCCAGGATATCCAGCTTGACAGAGTTTCTCACCAGCCTGATTAACTGCTCTGTGGGGAGAGACGGCAGTATCTGTGGCATCACTGGGACGGTATTAGGCTCGTATGAAACAGTCAATCGTGGATCGTTCAGTGCCCCTTGTACTCTGTTTGTTAGCACAGATGCCAGAGTCTTCCTGTCTGAAATCTGTTGGATTTCTCCTCTGTTGATGGCTTGTTGGATGGCCTCCTGCATCCCAAACAGGTTCTCAGGGAAGCAGTAGTTTTCCGAAAGGATCTTGGCCATTTCTATCACCAGAGCAGGCTGGAATGATGAGCTGACTGTAGATAAGAGTAGCATCAATAGCAGCGGTGGAGTGTGGTGCTCCATCACTAATGTCTTCATCATCAGTGATGGAAAGAGATCTGCTCCGGATGATTTAGTTTATATGTCCGAGGGATATTAGTTTTTGGAGGAGGGAACATTGACATGTTTGTGGGTTTTTGGGACAACAACAACATCCACATAAGAGGCTTTTGTCCCCAATAAATCACTTTAATCGCTTTATCTGTGACGCTTCAGCCAGCAGATAATATCAGACGGATCTAAAATTGGTAAATGGTGCTTTATTTTCTCTTTTCCCAAACAAACGCTGTACAGTTTTTTTTAATTCTTTCTTGTTTTTGCCAAGTAATGTCTTTACTTGGTCTTTGTCTAAGGGGCTTAATGTACTTGACACACATCTCTAAATTCACAATATAATACTTCTTTCTTTTCATCCTTTTCCTTTAAATTCATATCAGGTTGGAAAGACAAGTACAACATTTGTTTCAGGCTGATTGATGCAAAAATCCTGAGCAGAAACTCTCCTTCTCAACCACACTCTCTCTTGTCTGTTACAAAAGCTTAATGTTGGTGTGGTTTGTGGCTTTAAAGGTCATGTCTGGGTCGCTCCACTGGTGACATGATTACACAGTTGGTAGACACGTGGCAAAGCCTTCTTAAAACACATGCAGGATCAGAATTGGGGGGGAAAAACAGATCCACACTCAGGATAAAAGGACAAAAGGTTGATTAAAAAGGCTTTATCTGAACTGAATGCTGAATTATTCTCATTTTTATCCTTTTGTTATGTTTCCTGTGGATAGGTCTTTGTGTTTTTTTAATCAAAAAGTACATTTTATCATTTGGTTTAAAATTAAACAAAGACTGTGTCCATATGAATAACATATAAATGCACGTCCCAAGTTGACAAATGTAATCTATATTTGATGAAGTGTTAATTCTGTACACTGAATCGAACCTGACATCAATAAGTACCCTGTGACACGATGATCCAGAAAGAATTGCAGCTCAGAGTTATGCACCCAGACGACATCTCATTACAAATACTAGACGAAGTCAGCTAATCTTAACGTCTTAATTTTAATTCCGTCTCACGCTTTAGATAATAAAATGATCCCTGCTGATTCCCACGACAACAATCTTTTCCCTCACTAATGGTTTGGATTTTGAAATCCCTGAATTGCTAATTTGCTTGAAATACCACAGCTACCAAAAATGCTAAACTGTAGAAATATTCTCTGAATGTAAAACCGCTCTTTTAACTAGCTGAAATAATCTTTTTGGATAACTAGCACTAGCTAAACCAGCTACACACTAGCTATATCAAGCTAGCTGCTAAAATGTATTTCCAGACATAGCAGGAATGGGTTTTCATGGTAAAAGCCCAAACAACAAATGCTACCTGCCGAGCACCAAGCCCCAGATAGCCAAGGTTAGCAGCTAGCTTGTAAATTAGCTTGTAAATATAGCATAGCATTTAGCACAATATATTTCCCTTTAGAGTTGGAGTAGAGCAAACAGGGGTAAAAGGAAAGTGAATATTGGACTCACATTGGACAGATGAACAGACACACACACATGCTACTGTTTTGTCAGTGTTGACTTAATGTGTAAATAAGCCTTTGTTTGCTAACACGTTAGGCTCAGAGCCTCAGAATACTGACATCTGTATTTTTTGTCATCTTTTTTTCCTTCTAATCTGTTATTATTTGGTGCAGGCACGAAACATACTACCAATATAAATACATTGCTTCTAAAATCGTTCCGTGTCAGAATACTGAAATCTGTATTTTTTTAAATCTGTTTTTCCTTCTAATTTGTTATTATTTACATTGCTTTTGAAATCGTTCTGTGTGACACGAAAAAAATGGCGAAATCGTGTTGGTGAACACGAATCAAGATTAATTTCATGACTATAACACGAAATGCCGTGAGACTGGGTTGAAACTGAAGAAATATTCTCTGAATGTAAAGATTAAATAATCTCTTTGTTATAACTAGCACTAGCTAAACCAGCTAGCTAGCCGCTAACATGTATTTCAAGACACAGCAGGAATGGGTTTTCATGGTAAAAAGCCCAAACAACAAATGCTACCTGCCCGGCACCTGCCAAGGTTAAGAGCTAGCTTGTAAATTAGCTTGTGAATATAGCATGGCATTTAGCACAAGATATTTCCCTTTAGAGTTGGAGGAGAGCAAACAGGGGTAAAAGGAAAGTGAATATTGGACTCACATTGGGCAGATGAACAGACACACACATGCTACTGTTTTTCAGTGTCGACTTAATGTGTAAATAAGCCTTTGTTTGCTAACACGTTACCCTTATCCTGGTCATCCAGTCATCCAGGCTCAATATGTCACACTGCTAGGGTGGCCATTTCCATAACACCAAAAAGGAGGACACTTTGGGATTATCTTTTAGTTTTTATCCTGGCTTCACAGAATCCTTCACACTCAAAACACAATGAGACTAGTGTACTAACCACAAGTTGAATGTCTATTTTCGATACTTTTGCCCTTTCCTGGCTGCTTCCAAGAGTGTTTTGTTTGTAAGGAGGTACTCTGGTACATGTCTGTGCACTCAAATGTGAAGTTGACACAAATTTGCAGCTCTGCCTTGACACTGTCCACATCCAGACGATTTCTCTAATTTCTCCATGCTGAGGTCATCATTGAGAAGACACGTTCTGTATGGGCATTGCTACATGGGATGGAGAAGATATAGGCGCTGACCTTCCTCAGATTCACAAGTGGGACTTCTGCTTTGGAAAACAGTTTGAGATACCGCTCCTCACTGTGGCATCCTTCCATTGCTGAAGAGCTGAGAATAGCTTCCACCATGCCATATTCCTCATAGAGTCCATCCATGTCAATGTTTTTCAGGCTGCAGGCTTGGACTGCATCACTGTATTCTCCATAGGACACAGCAGTTGTGAGGCCAAGCTTCGACACTTTACTATGAAAGCTGTTCTCAGAGAAGTCATACCTTTCACTCACGTATTTCTTGGCTCTTTCATAGAAAACAACAAAATCAGCCTCACATTTCTTTGCGAGATCAGGGGTTAGCTGCTTGAGTTTGTTGTTCACAGCAAAGCCAAAACATGTGTCATTAAACCTTCTCTCAAGTTTCCCTTTCAGTTCAGTCATTACCTTAAACACAGAGGTTATGCTGAATGATTTGGCCTCAAGTGCTTCAATGCAGTCTGAAAACACTTTCAGAATGTGACTGAGGAAGAGAAAATACATCTCAGATAATTCGTTACCATCCTCTCCAAAGCATTTCCACAACATCTTGGAGCATTCCTCCTCACCTAGACTCTGAAAGTAGCTGGTCAGGGGTCTCCAACACTTCAGAATTCTGTCAATAGATGGCAGCAGAGACGACCATCTCGTGACAACGTGCCGCAGCAGATTGCATTCCTCCACTTCCACAAACTCGCAGAATTCCTTCAACTGCGCCGTTCTGCTAGCTGAGATGCTAAAATGGCTATACACCTTAAGCACAACATTTTCAATGTCAATATCCAAGTTGCTTGCTGCATATCTTGTTGCATTGTGCAGAATATGGGCTAAACAGTTTGCAGCGAGCACGTCTTTTTGAGCCAGTTTCAGTTTCTGATAAACACTGTTGTGTTTTCCATAGTTAACGCTGGCGTTGTCTGCTATGCTATGCTATATGCTGACATTTTTTTCACATCTAGTCCAGACATCTCCAGTTTAGATAGCAGCTGATTTGTTATAGCTTCTGACTTTTCGTTGCTATCACTGTAAAAATCCAACAGTGCATGTTTCACGCCCTCCTCAAAGTGAACATATCTCAGTACAATGGGGAAACACTTGATCGTACCTTTGTTTGATGCATCACTTGCCACTGAATAATGCAGTTCATTTTCTTTTATATAATCCACATGCGTCTGGACAGAGTAGGGTGCTAGGACATTTTCGCACAAAGCTTTGGCCTTTGTTTTTCCACAGGTCATCCCTTTTGCTATTGATGAGTCGTTGTAGATTGTGCGATCAACTTTTATTCCACAGTCTACACTCCTGTATGACTGGTGATGCTTGACGGCATGATACACTTTACAAAGTTCTGCAGCAGAGATGTTGTCATCTTGAGGCGATGAAGCTTCACGGAAAAACGATAAAAGTGAAGAGGCACCTGCGCTTTGATCGTTGCTTTTGTGCTTATCTGTGTTAGCATGTCTGTCGACAGCACCTTTTCCTTTGCTGCTTACGTCCACATCGCAAGTCGTCCTTTCGGCTTTTTGTGAGCAATCCATGCTCTTTCGACCATTCAGGATTAAATGAAGTCTTTCGTTTCGGCATTTCTGCGGTTTAACCCTACCGCTAACTAGGTGGAGTTGGCTCATGAGCTAGTCGGCTAGCGCGAACGTCACTCTGTGCCACAGTGCCCTGCCGTGAACGTGACGTCAAGAAGCACATGCTAATTGTTTACGTTTATGAACCAATGAAATACAAGATATTTATTCGACATCGCATTCAGCCAATAATTTGTAAGACCACAAGTCTTACGGGGGTATATACTTACACATAACTTATTATTTGTATTTCTATGTATAATTGTCTATTTTTTTTTATACCCTAAAAGTATAAAATAGGGATGACCTCGGACAAATGAGCGTCCGGCTCAAGGCTGCGCCGGCAGACGGACACAGACATTGAAAACCGGACTGTCCGACCTACCGGACGTATGGCCACCCTACACACTGCTAATCCAGGTATTTTAAATTGGCTCTGTTGTCACATGCTGTTGTTGACTGGGGAAATATATCATTAGGTCCTACAGTATGTGCAGGGGCGGATCTAGACAAATATTCATGGGGTGGCAAGAGGGTGGCAGGAGATTTTGAGGGGTGGCATCCCCTGACAGAAGTATATGCTGATTTGAATCGCAATCATATCAATCAATTAGGGGTGTAACGGTACACGTACCCGTACTGAAATTATTCGGTACGGGCCCTTCGGTTCGGTACACGTGTGTACCGAACGAATATAGCGTTAAACAATTTAGAACATGAACAACTTTCTGGAAGTAATCTCAGGTATATATCATAGAGCGACCAAGTAATTTCATTGGATGAGAGGCATACTATGAGAGCTGGTCACAGGGATGCGTTCAAATGTAGTCAGTAATTTGAGGAACTGTCGAAATGGCGAACGCAGATAAAGTTGAGCTGAAAATCCTACAGCATCATTGAAGTCTCCGGTTTGGGAACATTTTGGTTTTGCAGTTACGTACAAGGATGACGGACAAAGACAGGTGGACCGAACCAAAGCTGTTTGTCGGTATTGTTCAACTAACATTGGTTACGCGGCTGGCAATACATCACACTCATTTGAAAAGGCATCACCCGAACGTGAATATCACCGGTACCAAAAGAAAAAAGACTGAAGTGCAAACCCAACTCCCACTAGCATGTAAGCCTCCACCACTCGCAGAAAGTTCAGACCGAGCCAAAGCTATTACAAACGCCAAATATCCTTATGTTGCCATGTTAGCAAAGCGCTACCTGGCTGTATCTGCTACCTCTGTCCCTAGAGAGGGTGTTCTCCACAGCAGGAGACATTGTTAGTGCCAGCAGATCTGCCATTTCAGCAAGCAATGTGGACAAGTTAATCTGAACATGAAAACATGAAAATACAATGACAAGCAAGTCCTAATGTCAAGCTGGCTGCTTAGGTACTAGTACAGTTCAAATACAGATTATTTCAGTTCATCGAAATGCTGCACCTTAATGTTTATTTTACTATATTTTGTATTTATTTGAATACATTAGTCACAGTTTAATAATAATAAAAAAAATGTTTTTAATGTTTTGTGATAATTTTTTCTGCTGTACCGAAAACGTACCGAACCGAAATGTTTGTGAACCGTTACACCCCTACAATCAATGTTAACTTGGAAAGCCACAATATTAATATTTTAACTCAATCACATAGGTGATATTATTGTGGCACATCAGTAAAGCCTTACATATAAGGTGGCAGACGTAATTTAATGAATTTTAACTGAACAATAACTGAATGAGTTTGTCTCACTCTTAGACCAGCAGGGGAACCAAATCTATGCAGACTGCTGCAATAAGTACATTAATTAACTGTCTCATCGATGTTTGTCTGAATGAATATGATACTATTAACAATCATATTATTCCTATCAGCTGTCAATCACTGTTAATAAATAATAATAATAATAATAGATTTAATTTGTTAGCGTTTTATAGGTGCTCAAAGACGCTTTACAGATATAGTGAAGAACTGTTATGATTCACATATTCATTTATTATTGAATAAACTATATTTATTTTTTGGAGGAGTTAATGATGAATGTTCATCAAGATACTTGCTCCCTCCTTCAAATTTGAAAAACAAGTAATTATATCATTATTGATATACAATTACAACCTTGACTTTACATCAGAAAGAACAAACATTAAAGAAGTGACTAACTGCATCAGTTAGGGTTAAACGTGTATTCAGCTAAAACATCGCTGCAGTTATTATCCAGTGGAAGGTCCTTACCTACTGGCCTAGTTAAATCAAAGTGGTTACTTTCTGTTGGCTGGGCAGTGTAGTTTTACACACCGTCTTATTTTACTTTTTCAGGACTTAAAATTGAAGAAAAAAATATATACACGCATACAAGGTCATCATCTTAACAGTTTGTTATTCTCATCGAGTCATCCATGAGCAGAGCATCAAGTTGACATGTCTATTACAGCTGAATGCGGCGATTACTATCTTGTTCAGCAAAACGTCTCACAAATGTATTAAGATCAACAGCTGTAGTGCGTTTTGATTCAATGCTGAGTACAGCCAAAATTGACATTCTCTTCTCTGTCATTGTAGACCGCAAATACCTCATTCCTTTAGTGCTTGGGTCCGAATGGCTTCTCGTTTTGCGCCGTCCCGTTCAAATGAATTCGCCACCAATCATATTTCCACTCTCGCGCCAGGACCGGGGGAGGGGTTACATGACGTGCATCTTGTGCTGCATTCACTTGCACTCGGACATTAGAGACTTTCTCTCATAAATGTCCGATGAGCAACAACTTTTCTTTCAAAACAAAGATGCCAACTGGGGTGGCAGCTGGGGTGGCAAGGCTATTGTTTAGGGTGGCAGTTGCCACCCCATGCCACCCCGGTAGATCCGCCCCTGAGTATGTGTCAACGGAGCCACTTATTTTTCTTGGATTGCCTGCCTTGTTATGGTGCTATTTTAAGACATGAGTTATTTTGGGTTATCCAGAAAGATGTGGAAGTGTAAACATGAACTTGCCCCCTCATTGGTTTTGTCACAGAGGTTAAAAGCCCTGATAAGGATGTGTCACTGACTACAAATAATTACAAATATATAAACAAAAGTTCAAATAATACATGTTCCTGTTAACAGACAAGCACAATTATGTAATTTAGGATTTAGTGTGTGTGTTATGGTTGGTAAACAATTCATTCATACCTTACTCATAACTTTTCACACAAAATATAGGCTATCTTAATTCAAAGAATGAAACATTGTACGATAAAAATAAATAACAATTACAATGTAATACAGCACAACATCAGACTTTATAGCTCTTCTTGGTAGATAAATAAGGAGACACTCACCAAGCAATTGTTCACATTGAACTAACATAAAGCTATTATTAAAGCACACAGCTGATTTCAATATCTTCTAATGAGCAGTGCGGTGTCTGCTGCAGAGAATCAACCATCGTGACTGCTGCTGCATTTAATCAGCTGAGAAAACAGAGGAGTTAGTGTTTGAAATGTGATACTAATTCAAACGTATGCCCAAATATTTATATTTATATACATGGTTAATAAATATTAACTTTGCTCTCTTTCTATCTTTTTATTTTAACACCATACAGGAAAAATAACAGAAATTAAATGTCATATTGTGACAAATATTTTTTATTAATTTCATGGTACAAAAGCCTCAAAAACGAAATGTAGATGTCATGAGACACACTGTACAATAAAAACTCTCCACTCAGCAATGTAGCATGCATACAAGATAAAAACTCCTTACGAGTCAGACTGTATGTTGGTAATTCACAGACAACTGCTGAATATATATTAATTTAAACAAATTACAGTTGTTTACAATGGTAAATAACAGTTTTACATAAAAACCAAGAGAAAGACAGAGCAGTAAACCAAACAATGTGGTAATGCATAATGTGTTCAGGCTGCATTGAGAAATTAAAACTCTCATGGAAGAAAACACACGTGTCTGTCAGGCCTTTGGTATATTACTGATAGATCTGTTTTAGCTATATTTAAAAAATCGTTAAAAATCGGATGTTTGCTTTCTTTTTTCATATTATTTTTGTTCTCTTTTAGATTTCTCACTGCATAAAAATACATTTAATTAGTTTTATTAAAACACATTAATCAAAGACAGTGTACGATTAATCATTTATGTACATATAACCATTATTAAATAATACACAATATAGATTCCATTGTTCTGCCTGGTGGTGTTAAATCATGTTAAATGCTTGAAACAAAACAAAGCTAGCATTTAGGCATGTCAGTAAATCTGTCCACCACTTTGTACAGTGTTGAAATATGAAATATCTTAACAACTATTAGCGGTCAGTCATGTTATAAAATGTAACTCATGTAACTTGTACTGAAATGTGGGTTGAGGAATAGTTGGATATTTTTAATCTACTATCTACCTATTTATTAAGAAATAAGATGCACACATTTGTTCTTACTTCTTCTTCTTATATCTGGGGTACATTTCTCCCAATTCTCCATCAGACTGACTTCAATGAAATGCAGTCTTGAAACCATTAGTATCTCCTGTACTACCAACAGAGTAAACCAACCCCTCCTGACTACCTGCAGCCACACTCTGCCACCTTCATCTCTTCGTACAGATATCTTATAGTGAGGCGTCCGTTCTCTTGATACATGACCGTGATGGGGTCCAGTTTGATGGGGACGCAGCACGCCATGTTGGCTATCTTCGGGTTCCTTATGTTCATCAGCGCCTGGATGAGGGCGTGTTTTGATGGCTTCATTTCACCCGTCAGCGGTTGGTAACACAGGCCCCGACATTCGAAGGCGTCGTATTCTGGAGGTGCCACGATCCAACTGTCCCATCCGATGTCTCTAAAGTTGACCTTGAGAGAGGTCCGCTGGCAGTGTTCCCTCTCTGCCTTTCTTTTCCTTCTCCGTGGGTGCTGAGCCTCCGGGATTTCGTTGGGAAGCTCATTTCCATTGTACCAATCGGCGCCCGAGTGCAAGATGGATTCTTCTTCGTGGAGAATCATCTCTTTTAATTCCTTCTTTGTTTCCCTTCTCCTGCTACCAAGATCATCTGAGAAGACGATCAAAGCTGCTGAAGTGTTATCTCCAACAGACACGCTCATATTCAGACATCCTTCTCCTTCTTCTCCATCGTTAGAGGAGGCTCCACAGTCCTTCCTGTCCACCACTACATCAAAAACAATTGCATGGTGGCCACATTTGATCCATCTCTGAATGGCTGTGGTCACATCAAACGTCTCCCACGTGCTCTCCAAACCCGTCACCTCTTTGCCCGCCAGCAGTTGGGTGGTGGAGGTGAAATCGTTGTAATCCACTTCATAGACTTTGACGGTGGCTTTGAAATTTGGGGAGTTGACCTTTGAACTGGAGTCCGGGTAGAAGAACAGCTGCAGTTCGGCAGAAGTGATATTTTCATGCTTGGGGATGCTGACGTTAAACTGCAGCCTGTGCTTTGACTTTGTGCCGTTCGTCACAGAGAAAGGGATATCTGTTTGAGAAAAAACAAAGAAGTCAGAGGGGTTTGTTAATTTTCCATTACACAACTGTTGTACACACGTGTACATAATATCATCACAGATGAAATGGCTGTTGATGATGACATGTATAGACAGCGGCGTGTCTTATATATACAAGCCAACATGTTGGCTAGAAAATGCACTTGGTGTTCAGATAAGGTTAAGGTGAACCTCTTTAGAGTGTATTGCACTCGTCTCTATACTGCCCCCTTGTGGGTCAAGTATAAGAAGGCGAGCCTCCGGAAGCTCCAGGTTGCATATAATGACTGTTTGCGTATACTGCTTAGAAAACCAAGGTGGTGCAGTGCAAGTGAAATGTACTGTAACGCACGAGTCAACACGTTCCATGCTCTCTTGAGAAATCTGATTCATCTGTCGATTGAATGTTTCTCATAACTCTGTCATTAGCTGCTTTCAAATCCGTGTTCCAGTGCTGTACGATACCAGGCACCTCTGTGGAAACATTGGTATCACTGCCTTTTTTAATTTATATTTGGGTGTTGTATGACTTGTAACAATGGACCAAGAACTTCAATTTGTTGAGTAAAATTTGAATTTAGTCACAGACTAAATCCTACATATTTATAGGCAATATCTTCTAACAAAAAAGTTTAAAGAATTCAAATGTCAGTACATCTTAATAAAGCAGGTGTGAATTACTATTTAATATATTTGTATTTGGTCATTTTTTGGCAGCAGCACATGGGTTATCATCACTATAAATAACTGTGTTGCAACTAAATAATGGAAATTGTCTGGGTAACTTTAGGGCAATGGTTCCAAATGTAGCCATTGGGGCCCACACAAGGGATAACCTACAGAGGCACAATTCTGCAAATCAAAAATGTTTTGAACACAGAGATTACACGTTCACAAGGGGTCAAAGGTTGACCACCATTGGATTAAAGCTTTTTATTTAAAGTTAATCCCCCCCCAAAACTCATTTAACTTGCCAAGAAAATGCTTATACAGATTTCCAGCCTGTTTCTCTGTAGCTGTAATGAGAGAAAGAAACCTTTAGAATGTCAAATATGGATAACAACCAAAATGAAACGTTTGGCAAGTAGGACATTTAAAATATTCCTATCAACTCTGGCACTACATGGATTAAATGGGTAGAAAACCACAATGGGAGTTATTTATTTTGAAGGTAGCGTCTCCCTCCTAAAATGTAAGGATTATTGCACATCATACTTCTTTCATATCCAGATATATTGGCGTACCTTGCACAGTGAAGCTTCGTATGACATCAGACTGAGGGTTTGCCGAGCTGTCCGAGGCGTACTTGTTGTAGAGCTCCATCATGAACTGAGGAGGGTAGATCTTGCTGTTCTCCTGAGGAACGTCCGACAGGTTGAGTTTCCTCAGAAATCCCTCCTTCATGGTTCCCAGGAGGTTCTCCATCCTGGAGTCTTCCTCCTCCAGAAGGTCCTCCTCTGACATCAGAGCGTAGAGTCCCTCAGCTTCCTCACTCTGAATGTCGTTATTGAGAGGTTTACAGATGCAAGAGCTGATATAAACCACCAGACACACACACACCTGGAACAGGAATGACCTGAACCTCTGCATTTTGAAATTAGATCCTCTGTAACACACTCCACTGGCAGAAACTTTACCTTCTTCCCAGCCTGAAAAGAGACTTCGCGACGGCAAGGTTTGAAAATGGAGATCCCCAATGCAAGGACCACAGTCCTGACGTCCGCTCCCATGCTCCCAGAGTAAACACGGGGACTCGTGTCAACCAAAATAGTAGCTTGGCCAGGCTTATCACCACCAGTGATGCCTTCTTTAAAGCGTTGTTATCATTAGAGGGCTGGCTGCTAATGAAGACACTGTAAACACTCAACAGCGATAATGAGGGAGGCACTGGAAACTGTGAGGTTACTGAAAAGCAGACGCTTCCACAAAATGCCTTTTCCCAGCTTGAGGGTGAAAGTGTTGAGGCCAACAGAAACAAAACATTCTTTACCGCCATCATTGTAAAATATGTCTTAAGAGTTCGTGTTGTATCATACTCCTGTACATAAGAGGTCATGATACCATAATGAGATCAGAAGTGACGATCACAGAAAAAACAACAACTGAATTATCATACAAATATTAAAGGGCCCATGTCATGCTTTTCTGGTTCTTACCCGTCCCCTTGTGTGTATGAAGGTTTGTCTGCATGTAAACGGTCTGCAGTCACAAACCCTCAAAGTACACCCTGTAGCGAGTACAACTCTAACACAGAAAATACCTGTCTATGCTGCCCCAGAACGCCTCGTTGGACATTTCTCATTCTCCATTGTTTGCTTCCTGGGTTCTGTGACGTGTGAACACCCAGATCAACAACAAATGACCGGATTGGCCCAAATGGACCAATCCGGGGAGCACCTCACACACCAGGATCCCTTGGCTAACTAACAGGGAGTCCCATTGGGCGCATTCACACCGCAGTACTTTTCCCACAAAGGTTCATGAGAACTTAGTTCATGAGAACTCTTTAGTTCTCATGAACTAAGTACAGATCGCGTTCACACCGGAATAAATCCCTGGGGGTGGATTAGGCAAATGAAGCCGCTGACGTCACTTCTTCTTCTTCTGCTTTGGGTTTACTGGCAGGCCGCAAACCACTTCACGGCGTATACTGCCGCCCAAAGTCCCCGGCCGGAAGTCCCCGGAGTTGGGGACTGGCTTCAGTAGAAGCTGCTGGGAGTCCCAGCAGCTTCTACTGAAGCCTTCCGAGTAAATCGCCAGAACGCCGACACCTCCTCATCTCCACCGCTCCCATGTTTTATTTTGTGTTACCATAAGTTAGTCTCTCTGCGTTTCTGCACTGGGCTAATGCTAATGTTAATAATGCTAATGCGAGGATAATAAAATGGCGGCTTCACAAAACTTTTTGGGAGTTTTACGGGGCGTGGTTTGCAATCCGCCCAGCCAATCAGACATAGGAACCTTTTTCTCCCACGAAAGTCCCTGCTCTCTAGCAGGGACTGAATAGGGGGTAAAAAGGTTCTCATTAACTAATTTTAGTACCGGCTCTTTTTGGTGTGAACGCGACAAAAGAGTTCTCATGAACTAAGTTCTCATGAACCTTTGTGGGAAAAGTACTGCGGTGTGAATGCGCTAATTGACTTGCATAGAGCTCCCTGAACGCTGGTAATAGACGAGTTGGGATGGCGGAGAAATGCTCTCCGCAGACCCATTCTCACAGCGTTATAAACCTTTTTCTTTCTCAATATCAAGCCACACTTATTGTTTTTACTTCGCCTGTGAGTGTTTGTGTGTGCTCAGGATGAGTTTAGCTTGTTCTCGCTGTATCGCCAACCCGGAAACCTGTCCGCTCCTCGCAGCAACGAGCCTCACAACGAGCCTCGCAACGTCCCGACCAATCAGAGCACACTGGGCTCACAGCGAGGGGGGGGGCAGGAGCTCCAACAAGCCGTTTAGGACAGAGAGTGAATACACATACTATACAGAGATGCTGTATGAGAAACCAATGTGATTTTGGAAAATTGCACAATTTAAATCTATTCTAGTAGACCTCAACAATGGAATTATGATCAGTAGAAATGGCCATGACATGGGACCTTTAATATAAAGTAGAAAAAGTCCAATAAAAAGAGGTATTTCCTATACTTCTCCAGAGTAGCAATACAATGCTGCATGGATTTGGAGTCACAGGGTCACATAGCATGGCAGCTATTAAAGAAAGTACATTTAAAAGAGCAGAATTTAAATGGAAGTATTCATATAAAATAGATGGTGGACTAAAATGTTGTAAAAATAGGTGTTTCCAACTAATTAGGTGTCATATTTAAGGAGAAACTTAAGGTGTTTTGTGCAGTTTGCCCCTTAATTCTTCCAGGCAGAGAATAACCAGACATCTGGAAGAACACATGGAAAATGTTTGAACTGATATACTGTATATACGCGAGGATTTATAAAATATGATAGGCATGAGAACAGAGTTTTTTTTCTCACCACTGGCACATGAAACAAAGACATGATGGACATGGTGGTTTTCATCACTACTTCCTGTATGTCCAAGATGATGATGGGTCTCTGTGGGGGGTCTGAGCCCAAAACCACAAGCCAATGTTTCCGGGGACGTTGGCCAGAGTCCGGCATATCTGGGAATGTCTGTCTTTTAGTCATGCAGTCACTCATGCCGTGTTTCATAAAAATGCTTTCAATGTGGCCTTTTCAAATGTTGAAGCATTCCTCTCTATGGAGTCAATCAGTGATGAAAAGTCTACTGGCACGGATACAGTTAATAATCTCTGCATGCGGGAGGAAAAAAACTGCACTGAGGAAGGGCTGTTGAGAAAACTGGTCACTATAGGTCAAAATGAATTGGAAAACATGCAGTAAAAACTTTAGTTTGGCCAATGAACGTTGGTCTTTGATGGTTGATGTTAATAATATTATTATTTTATTTAATGTGTAACAAAAATAAGTCAAATTTAAAAGGGTAAATCTGATCCCCTGAACTCTCCACCCTGCCTTCCACCTTTCCCCCCTGCCCCAAATGGTCCTGGACTTTAACCCCCCCCCCCCACACACACACACAACCTTCCCTCATCCAGCAACCAGTCACTTTTCTGCCCATCTCCGCTGCTACTGTACTGAAACTGTACTTTGAACCTTTTAAATATATTATTAACATTTTAAATTGTATACCCCGATTATCTAGGCCAGTGTTTCTCAAACTTTTTCATACCAAGTTCCACTTAACCAATAAAAAAACACTCGCGGACCACCTAACTCCACAAATATCCAAAAACACATCGTTTTTCTAGAACAGATTACAAATCACCTGGAAATTGTACAAACAGTTGGCAACATGTGTGACGAAGGTGTTGCGCTGGGCTATATTATGCAATCGAAAGTTAAACTTAAGCTCACTCCATTGCAGAGATATTCCCGCGAGAGTGCGGAAAACTTATTTATTTAAAATGTGAAATGTTACCAATATACTCACGGACCACTAGGGGGCACTCACGGACCACCAGTGGTCCGCGGACCACACTTTGAGAAGCACTGAGTCTAGCCTTTTTTGTTTTGTTTTATGTATATGTCACACTGTGGGACTGCGGGAAACGGTATCTCGAGATTTCTGGATGTATAACACATGTAGTAATTTTGACAATAAAGCTGACTTTGACTTTTGATTGGACACCATTACACACGTCTTGTTTCAATTATAAGTTGCACAACACTATAATAATATGTAATAAACTAAGATATATTTTCCAAGATGACTTTCAAAATAAAAGTAGTCCTCTCAGAAATCAGAACGTACCCAATAGAGCTCTTGTGGGCGGGCGGTTCCTCTTTAAACAGCAGGGTTTATACTATTGACACATTGAGTTACTGTAAGGTATATAATGTGCACAAAGCCTAAGCTTTAAACACTTTTAATAAAAGTTTGCAAATGTCTTTAACAATATGTACAATTCAATTTATTTCCTTACGAGCCATACATTAGTCTGTGAGCACACATCACTATTCAAATACACTTTAAGCCATATAATACAGTTATAAGGACAGATACATGTATCCCTTTTTAATTACCATGGAAATCTACCATTATTACAAACTGTACAAGTCATCTTTGAATAACAGTATTCATGTGTTTAAAGTCAAATGCTGAATAACAACAGGAAACGTGTTCCTTTAAAATGTTTAAGTCTCTTCGACGTTCCCAAAATGCACAGCAGGGGGCAGCAGAGCGCTGTTTTTACCCTCAGCTGAAACAGAAGCAAGTGACCTTCCAATGCTTGGAGCACAGGTGTCAGTAGGTGTCATAAATATATACAAGATATAAACAAATGGCTATTAAAATATAGTTTAAAGAAGATGTTATTACCTATCATGCACAAATAGTTATTTCTAATATATGGGAGGTTCAACGGCAACAATAGAATAGGTACAATTTAGTTTGCATTAGTAACTACAGTATTTACATGATGAGGGTTGAATAATGTAGGTGTAAATCAGTCCGTGTGTCCGTCCTGAGTCAGTGAGCAGTTCATCAGGGAGTCCAAATCCAGACAGGGCCAAGCAGCAGAGGAACTGATGAGAAAAGGTTTCAGGAACTTTTGAAACAACAAACGAGAGCTTACTCAACTTGGAAACATTTCCAAAAAGACAGCAGAGTCCAGGTGTAGGCCAGAGATAATGGAGTCTTATCTTGAATGATATTAAAACAGTCAAGATCACTTCATAAAAGTGAAAGTGTGTGGAAGAAATGAAAAATGTTACCCATAAAAGACCATTGTATATTCATGTGTCACTCCTATGTTACCTTGAATTTATGAGGGAAATAATCCTTTCCAAAAGACTTGATGAATTGCCGTAGATGGGATTTAACTCCTTTTACAAACATTCACACAAATCCTGCAGTACAATCCAAGTCTCATTTATCCAGTTGTATGTTTCATACATCACAAACACATGCATTTACATTAAAACCTGACTTATTAAGGACATAGAGATGAGAGATGCTTAAAAAAAAATAAAAACTGTTTTAAAAAAGTAATGTTTAAAGGTGGGGTAGGTAAGTTTGAGAAACCGGCTCGAGATACACTTGTTGTTATATTCCATGGAATGCTCTTAACATCCCGATAGCAATGAATATCTGAAGTGCTTTGACAAAAAATCCATTAAAAAATATCATCAGTGGAAGCCGTGGCGCTGTAAAAAGCACGACCAATCCTCTGAGCCGGCCCGGCTAAAGTAACTGGATGGCCTACCTGCCTGTCAGCCTTCCATCTGGGCACAAACTTATCTCGTGCCCTCATTGGTCATGTGCGCGTTCGTGTGTGTTGGAGGCGGGGCTCTGTAAGGAAGTGGCAGATTTCTTCCGGCTGTGTATTTTCAAATTCTAGCGCACTCGAGCTGGTTTCTCCAAAATTACCTACCCCACCTTTAAGTGACAACTCATGTGTTTGGGACGTGGAGAAGAAGTATTAAAGTTTTTACTAAGTGCACTTATTCAACTGCTTTTGGATGAAGGGAGAAGAAGAAATAAAGGTGGCCCTCGTTGAGGGAAACAAGTCTTTAGAAATAATTAGATAAGCAGGAAAAACTTGGTTCAAAGTCGAATCTTGACAGACTAGGACAAAATTCACAAAAGAGTTCTCGAACAGAGACTCCAGAAATCCTGAGTCCTCCAAGTCGTATCAGTTTATCCTCACTGCTGTCCTCTTTAATGCAGAGTTTCCATTGGTTTTCACCGGCAGGCGCAGGTATCCACAGACATGCCGGGGTAAACCTTCAGCACCATATTCCTGCTGGTGTCCAGGAAGAGGACGCTGAGGGGACTCATCTTGTCGGGAACGCAGCATGGCTCGGGAACACCGGGGACGATCCCCACCGCTCGCACGATGCTCTGGATGGTGGCGTGGTTGGAAGGACGCACCACCTGAGGAAATGAGTGGGAGAAGGAGGGATTAATGCTAGAGGAAGTAACTCTTAAACATGTAATAGTAAAGGCAAACATCCATACATATTTCAATGTAAATACTGCTTTATTTTATTTTACTACATTTTTCCTTATTATTATTATAGTGTTCATAAAATAGTTCTCTATCTGTGTTTTTACATTTTTGTTTTACTTTTATGTATGCACCATGACATCAAGTCAAATTCCTTGTACGTGTCAACCCACCTGGTAATAAACCTGATTCTGATTCTGATATGCCAACGGATGCATGAAATCAATTGCTATTTATGTTTTCTACAGAAATTCTGTTGATACATTTCTTTCAAGTCAGACCAACAACCTTTCCTCTCTTGTGTTTATGAATTAGGGACAGCTTGATAAAAAGGCAAATCGTTCTAAATGTATTGTAGTAACAAAGCTTCTGTGGCTCACTTTAGAGATGGGGAATCCACAGGCCCCGGCGCAGTAGTACGCATCAAACGACTTCGGCGCCAGAACCCACTCGCTCCATCCGATGTCGGCGAAATCCACCCTGAGGTATCGTCTGGAGCAAACCCTGGGCTCGCTCCACTGCCTCCTTCGGGCCTTTTTCATCGTCCTCTCATCGAAGCTCAGCACCTGAGGCTTTCCCAGGCCCTCGCTGCTCTCCTGACCCTGCTTCCTCCCTGGTTTCACTGCCGCTTTGGCTTTCGCCGGGAAATACGTGTTCTGCCAAAGTTCGTGGTTCTTCAAGGTGTTGTACTGCACCTTGGGGAGGTTGTTGGTTTGGAGCTGGTGATGAAGGTCTCGCCGAATCCTGGAGGCTGAAGAAGCTGAGGAAGATGCATCCTCCGCTACGGGGAAAGGACCGTATCGTTGGAGTGACAAGGCCACACTGTTAGGCTCATCTATCGCTCTATCATCAGCGTATATCAAAATATACGGCATGTTGGCCGAAGAGAGGCGCTCTTGGCTTTGAGGGCTTTTCTGTTGCCTCGGAGGTGCCCCAAACTCCGCGTCTAACTCCACCGTAACCACAAGCTCTTTCACATCCTTGGCGTGTTTCAGCACCGTTGTTACATCCCCCGATTGCCAAGAGCCCTTCTTGAAAGCAGCCAGAGTTATGTTTCCCAGCGGTGTGGAAGAAGCTGAGTTTGGGGATGATCCGCGGAAGAGGATATTCGGTGAGGGGGAGTGTTGGGGGCCGGAGGACGGATGGCGAGGCTTTCGGAGATGCCACTGTCGCTGGTGTTGGCGTGGACGCTTGTGAAGGAAGTGGAAAGAGGCGCGGAGAACGAGCTCTGATTCTTGGATGGAGGACAGGTTGAACTGGAACACGTCTTTGCCATGCACGACTCCTGGAAAAAGAAAAGGGTATTTTAGGTTAAAATAATCAACATGTGTCCCCTCTTCTTCATGTCTCTTCTACATCAACATGTGTCCCCTCTTCTTCATGTCTCTTCTACATCAACATGTGTCCCCTCTTCTTCATGTCTCTTCTACATCAACATGTGTCCCCTCTTCTTCATGTCTCTTCTACATCAACATGTGTCCCCTCTTCTTCATGTCTCTTCTACATCAACATGTGTCCCCTCTTCCTCATGTCTCTTCTACATCAACATGTGTCCCCTCTTCTTCATGTCTCTTCTACATCAACATGTGTCCCCTCTTCTCCATATCTCTTCTACATCAACATGTGTCCCCTCTTCTTCATGTCTCTTCTCCATCAACATGTGTCCCCTCTTCTTCATGTCTCTTCTACATCAACATGTGTCCCCTCTTCTTCATGTTTCTTCTCCATCAACATGTGTCCCCTCTTCTTCATGTCTCTTCTACATCAACATGTGTCCCCTCTTCCTCATGTCTCTTCTACATCAACATGTGTCCCCTCTTCTTCATGTCTCTTCTACATCAACATGGGTCCCCTCTTCTTCATGTCTCTTCTACATCAACATGTGTCCCCTCTTCTCCATGTCTCTTCTACATCAACATGTGTCCCCTCTTCTTCATGTCTCTTCTACATCAACATGTGTCCCCTCTTCTTCATGTCTCTTCTACATCAACATGTGTCCCCTATTCTTCATGTCTCTTCTACATCAACATGTGTCCCCTCTTCTTCATGTCTCTTCTACATCAACATGTGTCCCCTCTTCTTCATGTCTCTTCTACATCAACATGTGTCCCCTCTTCTTCATGTCTCTTCTACATCAACATGTGTCCCCTCTTCTTCATGTCTCTTCTACATCAACATGTGTCCTATCTTCTTCATGTCTCTTCTACATCAACATGTGTCCCCTCTTCTTCATGTCTCTTCTACATCAACATGTGTCCCTCTCTTCTTCATGTCTCTTCTACATCAACATGTGTCCCCTCTTCTTCATGTCTCTTCTACATCAACATATGTCCCCTCTTCTTCATGTCTCTTCTACATCAACATGTGTCCTCTCTTCTTCATGTCTCTTCTCCATCAACATGTGTCCCCTCTTCTTCATGTCTCTTCTACATCAACATGTGTCCCCTCTTCTTCATGTCTCTTCTACATCAACATATGTCCCCTCTTCTTCATGTCTCTTCTACATCAACATATGTCCCCTCTTCTTCATGTCTCTTCTACATCAACATATGTCCCCTCTTCTTCATGTCTCTTCTACATCAACATGTGTCCCCTCTTCTTCATGTCTCTTCTACATCAACATGTGTCCCCTCTTCTTCATGTCTCTTCTACATCAACATGTGTCCCCTCTTCTTCATGTCTCTTCTACATCAACATGTGTCCCCTCTTCTTCATGTCTCTTCTACATCAACATGTGTCCCCTCTTCTTCATGTCTCTTCTACATCAACATGTGTCCCCTATTCTTCATGTCTCTTCTACATCAACATGTGTCCCCTCTTCTTCATGTCTCTTCTACATCAACATGTGTCCCCTCTTCTTCATGTCTCTTCTACATCAACATGTGTCCCCTCTTCTTCATGTCTCTTCTACATCAACATGTGTCCCCTCTTCTTTATGTCTCTTCTACATCAACATATGTCCCCTCTTCTTCATGTCTCTTCTACATCAACATGTGTCCCCTCTTCTTCATGTCTCTTCTACATCAACATGTGTCCCCTCTTCTTCATGTCTCTTCTACATCAACATGTGTCCCCTCTTCTTCATGTCTCTTCTACATCAACATGTGTCCCCTCTTCTTCATGTCTCTTCTACATCAACATGTGTCCCCTCTTCTTCATGTCTCTTCTACATCAACATGTCCCCCCCTCTTCTTCATGTCTCTTCTACATCAACATGTGTCCCCTCTTCTTCATGTCTCTTCTACATCAACATGTGTCCACTCTTCTTCATGTCTCTTCTACATCAACATGTGTCCCCTCTTCTCCATGTCTCTTCTACATCAACATGTGTCCCCTCTTCTCCATGTCTCTTCTACATCAACATGTGTCCCCTCTTCTCCATGTGTCTTCTACATCAACATGTGTCCCCTCTTCTTCATGTCTCTTCTACATCAACATGTGTCCCCTCTTCTTCATGTCTCTTCTACATCAACATGTGTCCCCTCTTCTCCATGTGTCTTCTACATCAACATGTGTCCCCTCTTCTTCATGTCTCTTCTACATCAACATGTGTCCCCTCTTCTTCATGTCTCTTCTACATCAACATGTGTCCCCTCTTCTTCATGTCTCTTCTACATCAACATGTGTCCCCTCTTCTCCATGTGTCTTCTACATCAACATGTGTCCCCTCTTCTTCATGTCTCTTCTACATCAACATGTGTCCCCTCTTCTTCATGTCTCTTCTACATCAACATGTGTCCCATCTTCTTCATGTCTCTTCTACATCAACATGTGTCCCCTATTCTTCATGTCTCTTCTACATCAACATGTGTCCCCTCTTCCTCATGTCTCTTCTACATCAACATGTGTCCCCTCTTCTTCATGTCTCTTCTACATCAACATGTGTCCCCTCTTCTTCATGTCTCTTCTACATCAACATGTGTCCCCTCTTCTTCATGTCTCTTCTACATCAACATGTGTCCCCTCTTCTTCATGTCTCTTCTACATCAACATGTGTCCCCTCTTCTTCATGTCTCTTCTACATAAACATGTGTCCCCTCTTCTCCATGTCTCTTCTACATCAACATGTGTCCCCTCTTCTTCATGTCTCTTCTACATCAACATGTGTCCCCTCTTCTTCATGTCTCTTCTACATCAACATGTGTCCCCTCTTCTTCGTGTCTCTTCTACATCAACATGTGTCCCCTCTTCTTCGTGTCTCTTCTACATCAACATGTGTCCACTCTTCTTCATGTCTCTTCTACATCAACATGTGTCCCCTCTTCTTCATGTCTCTTCTACATCAACATGTGTCCCCTCTTCTTCATGTCTCTTCTACATCAACATGTGTCCCCTCTTCTTCATGTCTCTTCTACATCAACATGTGTCCCCTCTTCTTCATGTCTCTTCTACATCAACATGTGTCCTCTCTTCTTCATGTCTCTTCTACATCAACATGTGTCCCCTCTTCTTCATGTCTCTTCTACATCAACATGTGTCCCCTCTTCTCCATGTCTCTTCTTCATCAACATGTGTCCCCTCTTCTTCATGTCTCTTCTACATCAACATGTGTCCCCTCTTCTCCATGTCTCTTCTACATCAACATGTGTCCCCTCTTCTTCATGTCTCTTCTACATCAACATGTGTCCTCTCTTCTTCATGTCTCTTCTACATCAACATGTGTCCCCTCTTCTTCATGTCTCTTCTACATCAACATGTGTCCCCTCTTCTTCATGTCTCTTCTACATCAACATGTGTCCCCTCTTCTCCATGTCTCTTCTACATCAACATGTGTCCCCTCTTCTTCATGTCTCTTCTACATCAACATGTGTCCCCTCTTCTTCATGTCTCTTCTACATCAACATGTGTCCCCTCTTCTTCATGTCTCTTCTACATCAACATGTGTCCCCTCTTCTCCATGTCTCTTCTACATCAACATGTGTCCCCTCTTCTTCATGTCTCTTCTACATCAACATGTGTCCCCTCTTCTTCATGTCTCTTCTACATCAACATGTGTCCCCTCTGTGGAAAGAGACTCTGAAAGTTTCAGGAACAAAGATTCTCTCTCTTTTTGATCCATTTCTATAAAAACCTCTGAAAATGAGCTGATCAGATTTTGGACACTTTGTGATGTTTTGGCTTGTGTAACCATTAGCCAATCAGTAACCAAGGTAACTTTAACACTTTTTCAACCTAACAGATGTTTTGTCAAAAAATGCTAAATCCCCGATGAAGTATCTCCGCCTGAAACTAACAAAAATGACGATTAAAGCGATCAAGTTTCAGCTTTAAACCTTCCCCCTCGCCTATCATCTGCATTGTTTGACTGACACGAATAACAACATCCAATACGTCTTCTGCAGAATGTCGCTCAACACATCTGACTGACATAAGCATGCAGCATGGAAAGTATTAAGCACGGCACGCTTAAGTGCCTGCCTCACGCATGACCATAAAAGCCTCATCCTTCGACGGCTATACTCTTGAAGTTCACCCTCGTCTCGCACACTTCCACCGCAGCCTGAAAGACAAACATTGGATCGGTCCAGTAGGTCTGTCGCAGCCATATGGAAATGATTATAGCAGAAAGAGCTCCTCTGAGGCTTTTCGCTGTGCAGCCGGTGTCTGGGTGTGATAATAGGCTCTTGTCTAACACCTAGGCTGTTGCAGCTACCGGAGAACTAACAGAGCTCCAGGCTCAGAGTCCCCCAGATCACTAAATCACAACAGAGGTGAAGATGTTTAAGCCCAAATGGGAGCGAGGGCTGCTGTGTGATTGGCTAAACACCTGCGTTTAGGATGATGCACTGATGAAATCATTAGGATCAGATGCTTTCCCAAGATATTCCTTTGTGCATAACATTGAATTATTCAAGTTGAATGTGAACTTTATGCCTTTTTTTGCACTTTGAGACTGTATTCTGTCATGAAATGTGCAACAAAAATAAGTCAAATAAAAGTGAGGAAACACAAATGAAATAGGCCCTCCTTGAAATGTTGAATTTCATTCAATGATACTGTAAGTAGCATAATACTGTTATATAATACATTAAACATTATTTTGTATATAAGAATATGCTTTTATGCTTGATTTAACTTTTACTATTTTTAAATTGCTCCAGGAAATAAACAGTTTGTTGGTTTTCTAGAAAATGTAATGTATTATAATCCAACCTCCATCGGGTCTAAAGTCATTTTTCATGAAACTAAAACATTCTCCAATCAACATACATTTTTAAAAGTTCAATTAGATGTTTTAACACATTTATCTTTTATTATTTAGTGTTAAATAATACCATAAACTTGAAAACACCAGATTTGGTGTAATTTAGCAGAGACTGAGAATGTAAATCAGTTTTGACAGTTTATAAGTTATATTCCCTTCTAACATAAAAAGTACGACACGTGGTACACATTTCATTATTAACATAGTTCATGGCATTAATACACTCTGTGCTCACTCACTCGGGACAGCTTTAAAACTCCTCACGGTGTTTGCCTCCCTCTGGCTCAGCGGCTCTTTGCTGTACTTCTCGTACACTTTGAACATGTTGATGGAGACCATGTCCCGTTTGGTGCCTTCGTGCGCAAAGACGCGCTGCTCTTCAGCCAGTGGAACATCATCACCTTTACGCACGGCGTCCACAAAATCCTCAGACGCGATTTTACCCCAGCTCGACTCCAAAATGAGTAACACATGCAGAGTGTGAAGAAGCCTGCTCGCCATGGTGGAAGTTGTAGGAAATGAATCCATTAAAAAGAGAAACTGTGGGAAAAGAAGAGCTGCCTTTCAGCTTGATGCCCACCCAGATTTAGAGCCGGTATCCAGGTAATCCGTGTCAGACCCGCACTCCACGGTTCACGGTCCACAGCTGTTTCTACAATGGGGGGAAAGAGGGGAGGACTGGAGCTGTGCTGCTGGAGGACAGATGGTGACGCCTCGGAGCAAACAGCCAACGAGAGACATGCAGTTTTGTAGATGAAGTGCTTACGGGTTGTTGTTTTTTTGCAGCAAGGACAGAGCACTATGAAACCTAAACTGCAAGATATATCCACTAAAGAAGCCTGTGGTCAAACAAAAAGTTAATTTGGGAAGTTTTAAAGCTGCAAAGTTCAAGAATATAAGGTAAAGTGTGTGTGCGTGTGTGTGTGTGTGTGTGTGTGTGTGTGTGTGTGTGTGTGTGTGTGTGTGTGTGTGTGTGTGTGTGTGTGTGTGGGTGTGTGTGTGTGTGTGTGTGTGTGTGTGTGTGTGTGTGTGTGTGTGTGTCAACAATCTCTATATAACCTGCTGTGATGTTCCACACAATATAATAGGTTAATAAGTTACTTGTTTCCATGTGTCCTTGCAATAATTGGCAGTGTTAAAGGCTTGTTTATATAGGGACTACCTGCATGGCTGGTTGGTGAACTTAGACTGTGAGCTAACGACAACTCACCTAGCATTTTTCTATTTAGTCTGACTGTAGGCTACTGCATGAAAAGTGGATAGGCCTACCCTGATATTTACAAATGATGTTTGGGTCATATTTGGCCTACTTGTCTGGAATTTTGGTTATGATGTTATGACAGAAAGTGCATTAAGACTGTACAAAATATTAAGTTAAGTTTTGGCTGGGTCTGTGATTTTTCGGCCAAATGTAAAATACTGTATGTTCTTTGGACCAAAATCCGCTTCACAGCAGGAAATGGACATCCTTTTTCAGTGTTGGAGTACTTCTTGTTCAGGTTTGGGGCTTGATTGTAACCGAGATAGCAACAGTGGTGTGACAGGGAAATACAAAATGCTTCAGCTAACATTTACAGTGTTGGGTTCGGTTACTCTTGGTCTCAGGTCTGGTTCGGAAATAATTATGCAGCCCATGCGTCACTCTAGTACTTTTGACTCAACTCCCCCTCTTCTCATGATTGTATAACAATAAAGAGTTGAACAAAGGAAATCAAAATATACTGTATGAGCTAGCTAGCTTGGGAAGCGTGTTAGCTTGGTTGCTAATGGGACAATGACTTCTCGTATTTCAAAGATGTATATGCTTCACCAACTTCTCTCTCTTTACTCGTATTTCAAAGATGTATATGTTTCACCAACTTCTCTCTCTTTGCTGTCACCAACTCATTCCTCTTTTGTTACATGGTTTACATTTGGCAGAAGAGGTTTAAGTAAAAGTTAATGGTGCAAAACAGCTATAAAGCTATGCTAGATTCCTAATGTTCAACAGCTGTCACGATGGCGTTGTCAATGGCCCAAATATGCACGTTAGAGTTCACCAAAGTTGAAGCTCAAGTTAACTATGTGTTTTTGAAAATCAGTGGTAAAGAAAGCGTAAAACCAGAGTCAACTTTGCAGTGTTTGGGATTTCACTGAAGATGCTTATCTCAGCCTCAGGGAAGCTGATAACTCGCCAAGATGAGTGACACGCAGCCAACAGCAGAAAAACAACTCTGACGTCTTTTTAGTCTCTCCTCTGCTCTCTGTGTTTCTAACTCAGCACAATAGTTTCACTGTGAGGGAGATGGCAGGAGGCAAGAGCCGCCACGGGTCAGACAGCTATTAAAATACCTCCTACTGGTCCTGAGGGGGATCACAAGGGGCTCTTTGACACCACCGTGTCTTACATCGGGTATAAAAGACTCTGCTGGGACTGGGATCCCCCCCATCTGTAAAACACTGGTGTGTTTAAAGTTCGTTCATCTGTCCGTGGCATCTGTCTCCACCCAAAGAGCTATCACTCAGCGTGGGCTTGTCTAATTGGTTCTAATGGGGTTAGAAAAACTAATGTTGCTCTTGTGTGTCTTCTTTTGATGGCATTTCAGGCTGTCCTCACCAGTAAAAACAATAACATTAATCATTTGATCAAACACTTGAAACGACCATTGCTTATGTTTCGTGACAAGCAGCGTCTTGTGGTCGTACGAGTAATGACTCATCCCCCTCAGAAGCAAAGGCGACAGTAACCGGGGTTTGATTTCCAACCAGGCCCCTCGGGATCTGGGGCCCTGGAAGGCAGCTTGATGTTGTTACGGTGCCACAAAACCTCTGAAGAAGGAGGTCAGGGAAGATGGTAGGGGGCATAGAGGGCATGGCTTTGATGTTGGAGACTACATTTCACATCCAATCTGCTACCAACAGCTACATTTTGGTGTTTTAACTATGACCACCAGACTTTCTTGATCATAGCGTATTAGTTTTAGCTGCCTTCAGAAAATACAAAAATTGAGACAGTGAACAAACTACCTATTTTGTTGTTTAGTTATAAAGACTGCAGGCACTTTTTTTTACAACTCTCCATTCTCCAGTGGAAACATCTGGATTATTTGTTGGATTGTTTGTCTGTCAGCAAGATTATGGAAAAACTACGGGCCTAATTTTCATGTAAATTGGTGGAACAAGTTTATCAAAAATCAAGGAGTTGACATGGCGGATACACGCAATATTTTTTGTTCCCTTCTAGTTTACACTATTGATGGTTGTACATTTTTTACATCAACTATCAATTTATCAATCAAATTAGTTCCATAATTGTGCATAATCTTTAGCAATATGTAGGCATCGTATACATATAACTAATGCAGATGTACAGCTTTTCCATTATAACCTGATATTTCTCAGTATATCCATCTATGCTTTTGCCACCAGACTACAATTCAGACCACGGTCCACTCTAGGTAATAAGTACCTCATACAACTCCACTTAAATATATCCAAAACTTTTTTCTAGGGGAAATTAGCATTCTTGGTAGAAAACTACCTGAAAGGTTGTTCCCACCAAATCTAACTATAGCCATTTGCCATAAGCGTTAAGTTTCTTGACGTAAGTGTCTCTGAATTAAATCAGTTCCTAGATTGCTCCATTATGTAAAATGACCTTTATAGAGAAAGCTACACTTTAAAGTTGGGATAGAAAGTTGAGTTTCATGCTCACACCTTCTATCTGGAGTCTTTGGGGTCAGGATAAACACTATCATTATATTCCCCTTTTGTCAATTGCTGAACTCTTTCTGTTTGGTTTTAGGGACAGAATCCAAACCGGACATTTAACTTAATGTTAAAAAACTTTGAATCTCCATTGTGCCACTGTGTCTTTTGAAATAACGTTAGCCAAAAGGCCTTAGATCAATTTCAACGCTTCTGGGGAAGCAGCTGTAGTCACTGAGCCAAAACTGCTTCACCACAGTGATTAGCCCCCACTTCAAAGGTCATTTAAAACCCTTAAGAGTACTTGTCACACCCATAGTGAACTTCATAAGACCTCTCACTTAACGGCTTTCCTGCAATGGGAGAAGTAGAGAAAATGTCACGGATAAAGCTCATAATTTGTCGAAATGAAAACCGTTGTATCCAATGAGCGTAAATTCTCAATGATCGTAATGTCACCTCATTATCGGGGGTTTTCATTCAGAGATCAAAAGGAGCGTGTCCAGGCTAAAACTTCCCACACACATCAGCCTGGTCACCGACATAGCTGCTGAACAAAGTACAATGTGAGAGTATAAAGAAAAATAGTCATTATTAGGTGCTCAAATATTGAAACGAGCATGAGGCTAATGTTCCACGATTAGTTTCATTTAACCTTGTTCTATTAATAAAACCGTGGAATAAAGGCACTTTTCTTTTAAAAAAAAAAGTCTACTGTGAAGCTGTGCTGGAAATATCTCAGCTCATAATGTTCTCTGTGTTTAGTAGTGAAATAGAAAAAGTTAAACACATTCGGAAAAATACAGGGTTTTTGCTTTGTGCTTTATTGCACAGTGGTAGAAAACGTATTCCAATAGCCAGTTAGCTTAGCGTAAAATAAAGACAGTACAACAGGATAAAACATCAAGCAGTGCTATATCAGAATATCATGACTAAAAACACCAACGTATTTTCAGTCTTGCTAAGGCTTAGATAAGAAGATTGTTACCACTCAACATATCTCTACACTTGATATGAAGCTACCGTTAGCAGCGCCTTAGCTTAGCATAAAAGGGGGGATAAAAAGGGGAACAGATATCCTGATGCTGTCTGAATAATCCACCTACCAGCAACGTTACTAATTAACATCTTGTTTATTCCATAACAAAACAGGCGTGAAAATAACAAGTTATAGTTCAAGGGGGGTTATATGTGAGACTATTTACTTAGCTAAGAGCAGTGACTTCCTGCCTTCAACTTTAGGTAAAAAATGACCAAACAAGACATAGCCTTACATGCTAATAAATTAGCTTTAAAGAGAGCGGTAGGTGGATTTTTCAGACAAAGCTAAGCTAGGCGTTATATCTCTTTCGATCGTTTATGCTAAGCTAAGCTAATCAGCTGCTCTGCTAGCTATATATTTAGAGACAGTTAATAAAAGTGGTATCAATCTTCTTATCTACATCCCAGTATGAGAGGCATTTGTTGATATTTCACCATTTTATTTAAGTTCTGCATCACTTAAGATGTTAGTACATTATTCAATTGCTTTCTGGACCACACAAACAAGCAAGAAATGTTGACCGGGCAAAATAAAAACTTGAGAGCAGTGCTGTTGTACACTAATATAAATACCAGACTAAAAAGCAGGCCAGATTTCACGTCCTCTAATACACATTGAGACTCATTTAACATTTTTCATCTCGTGTGAATGACATCATGGATGAGTCACCTTTCCTCCTTCTCCTTCGCAGGGTAACATGGGAAGTGTAGCCCCCCAAAATATGCTCTCATTCACAGAATATTTGCCTGGGGTGCTCATCAGGACAAGGAGGACAGGCGAGCCCACCGTGTTTCTTTTGGCTCGAGACCCCATCCTTCATCCTCCCCCTTTTCCTCCTCCTCTTCCTCCTTTTGACTTGTTTTCATACTGCTGGCTGGAGCTGAATGACCATTCATGCTCGCTGCTGTTGGATATGGATGTGTGTGTGTGTGTGTGTGAGTCTGAGGGGCATGACATCCCCTCATCTGATGTCTGCCAAGCCATCCAAACACACACACACACCATGTCCTACTCAAGTCTGGATTCTGTGCCATACCTCCCTCATAGAGAGCCACAGTCATGCCACTTGAGCGCACATCAACATCACTCGACCTGGAGTGACAGGTCCACACACACACACACACACACACACACACACACACACACACACACACACACACACACACACACACACACACACACACACACACACACACACACACTGCAGCAGCTATCTGGTTGTCTCATGCGTTAGTGTTGCAGCTGAAAGTGTGAATGTCTGCTGCAGTCAGAGGGGAAACTTGTTGCATGATAAATGTAGGACTGATAATCACTGCAAAACAACAACTGACATATGAGGCGAATCATAATTATTTATTCGAGTTGCTCACAGGGGAGTCAACTCAGACATGTGTGTGTGACATAGAGGTGTGTGTATTTCCTTTTTCACAGATTTGGCAAATCAATCAATCAATGAATTGCTGGAATAGCCAAAAGCACACCTAAAAGTCAAGGGGTTTGAATCTTTTGGGAGCCCCATATTTTAAGTCGGGATTGAATTTGTGTTATATGAAAGTAACCAACATATTGTTCAATTATTTTAGCAAGAAGCCTGTGTGTTCGTCCCTGGGTTAGTAAGGAGAAAGAAAAAGAAGAAGCACATCCATTGCAGTATTAGTATCAGCGAAACATATCGTTATCTCCACTCTATGAGCACAGGGCTTTTGGACTGAGTTGTTCCTTGTCCGACCAGAGTTCAACGTTTTGTGTCACTGTATTGTAGTGGGTGTTGCTTTCGGACAATTCTTCCCAGACACACCTCAAACAAAGCAAATCTGTCTCCTACAAAATCACATTCAACTCTCATTACATTTCGAGGATGACATGTTTTCTCTTGGATTGCAGTTTACGTTACAGAAATGTTAACGTTGGCTTTTGGTTTTACAGATCATGTGAAGTCCCGTGTTTGTTCGAGCAATGGAGCAAAATGAAAACAGGTGAAAGCAGTCAGGTATAACCACTACCATCAGTGAACACGCCCACCACCAATTATAGAATATAACTCCTTTTTTTAAG
>NW_022991990.1:35000-107500 GCF_902827175.1 Gymnodraco acuticeps | reverse complement strand
GTGGGAGCTCGGGGGGCGGGGCTTAAGGGGCGCGTGCTCTGTGAGCGCACATACGGGTTATTCTGCTCTGACAGCTAGGCATGATGGGTAATCTGTGACGTTTCGCACTCTCAAAAGTTGGGCCATTTTGTCCTCATGCGCAGAACCGAGTGAGGCGTCCTAAAACCCGGATGTAAACTCCTTCCGGTTCCTTCGTCAAAAACGCAATGCAATTTCTCCATAGGATTTTGGAAAATAGCTCGAAATAAGGTCTGTGGTTGAGACACATTTAAGAGACGGATCACGTTTTGTTCAGCCGGATAATCTCCACATGTCTATCCTACTTTTATAATTTTCGAAGCATAAATCTAGTCGCAAGAAGCAAAATGCTAACGTTATGCTATAAAGGAACTACAGTAGGGTCGCTGCTTCAACGTCACGCCAATTTAAGATCCATATTCAAACATACAGATTCTAAATGGTACGAGTTGAAGCGTTTGTTTGAACAGTCTGCAGGAGGCAGGGACTTGCTTTCAAGCAGAACAGGGCAAACACACTTAGCGGGAGTGTTTACGTGTTCGGTGTAATGACGTACAACGGCCTCGACAACTTCTGTAGTCCTATTCAGCCACTTGTTAACAACCATCGTTTCTCAGACACGTCAACTCTTCAGAAATCACCAGCGGGGTCACTGCTGATGGATTTAATGTCGTAGAACAAAACGTGATCTGTCTCTTAAATTTGTGTCAAACACAGACCTTATTTAGAGCTATTTTCCAAAACCCAATGGAGAAATTGCATTGCTTTTTATCGAAGGAACCGGAGGTGGTAAAAATGCTAACTTACTTCCGGGTTCTCTATGAGCTCTCATAGGAAAGAACGAGACCCCGCCTCCCACGCTGTATCCAGTTCTTATTAAACATCCATGCGCCTACTCAATCTGATTTCCGCACCACTTCAAGATAAACAAACTTTAGTCTCCTGAGGTAAATCAAACTGGAGCTAGCCTTTCCTCCTAGAGGCGTGGAAATCTTTGTTAAATTTTTTCGTGGTTTGTGTGTTCTTGACATTTGACCGTTTCTGTATTGGTGCTGTTAATGTATTAGAAATGGCTTTTTGCATTTTTAACTTGCAGCCGTTTCCGTTGTATTTGTTTCTTCTGATTTCAAGATGCACTTCTATTTTTACTGCCTTTGTTTTTAAGGCTGTCCATTTTGTTGGCCAACGAGTTAGCATTTGACATCATGACTGTAACACTCTATACATACACACTGCAAAATGTTTACAAAACCCCCGTAACAGACATGAGAGTGATGTGACTCTTGGCACAAAAGAAAGCATTTCCCAAACTATTCCTTTAAGAAGTAAGATGTTTTATATTACATATTCTTCAATGTCAGCAGCACTCTCTCTCTTTCCAGGGAACATGCCTCCGTCCTTTTGGCTGCAGTTTCTCTCCTGGGTAAAACTAACTTAATACTTTAAATGCTCCGGTCCTGCAGGGAGTGCTCAAACTGAAAATGTCCGCTCTCATGGAACTGAAGCTCTCAACACAAACACGGGCTGAACTGATGTTGTATTAAGGTAGTTTAATGGTAAGTTGACCACCTTTTAAAGTTTCGGTGGTTTTTGAGGTTTTTCCTTCACTCTCCGAGAGCAGAAAAGTCCGAGGTGATATTACGTTACAAACCTGTCTGTCTTCACCTTAAATGAAAGACGTCTCACTCCAGCAGCCATGATGTGGTCTGCCCTCAGAAATAAAACCCTTATTGTCTCGAAATGCAGAACTTGTAGTACTTATTATTATGTATGTATTTCAATAAGGACCATGCATACAAATACATTAATCTCAGAAAATAGAAGATATTAATTCTGTCAGATTTAAGCTAATAGCTCATTTCCATCTAGTCGTAGATATTTTTCATGAAGTTGATCCACTCGCACGACTCTTGCACTATTTAGGCTTTACCCAGATGTTTGTGTGTTCTAACTGTACGTCACTGATTAAATCCTTAACAAATGTGATTTAAATGTATAAATACAGTAAAGATGAGATTAATTGGTCATTCTGTTGTTAATCGACTATCCATAACATTTAGTATTTTGGTTTAAAGTCACTCTTTGGATATGCTGTCAAATACCCTTTCTGATACCGTAATTAAGATGTATTTGTACTTGCACTAAAACCCGAGCCAAATTCAGCAGTTCAGGTTTTGTTGCTGTACGGTTATGTCAGCCTCTGCAGTATATTATATTATATTTTGATTGTAAAGGTATAATTGTGTAGTGTCCACTTTCACTGACACTAATTACCTCATATTTATACTGTAACATACTAAACACGCACACTCACAAACACACACACACACACACACACACACACACACACACACACACACACACACACACACACACACTCGTAAAAGTTGTCCGTGAGCCAGCGCTGACTTGGGTTGAGCTAATTTCTGGTTCTAGATGAATTACTGCAGTAATCGCACTCTTCCACCACACACTGCGCTCTCTCAGGTTGCCGTTAATGATCACATGACCCCGCCCTGAACCCCTGACATCAAATACTCCACATGTCGTGAGAAGTGATGGTAGAAGTCTGACTGCTGCGTTGATCAAACTGCAGTGAACTCTGAGTCTGTTTCTCTTCTGTTTCCCTCCTTTATCAAACACCACTTTCTTTCCTTTCATGCTTCGGTCTGTTTTCCTGTGAGTCAGACGTGTGTTTAGAAGTGAAGTCAGGCTGCTACTGCACTTCTGAGAGAGATATTTGATACCGTTACTTCATAGCTCTGCAGCAGAATGACTTCATGTGTCATTTCACAATTAACCTTCATGTCTGTCCTCTCACATGCGCCAAGCTTTAAGGAAAGTAGACTGAAGTGTATGGCAAGAGCAGTTTTGTGTATAGTGGTCAAATATAAATATAAACATAAGAGACACATATCACACATGTTCTCTTGTGGCATTTAAAAAAAATTACATTCTTCCTGCCAATGTTCCTAAAAATTAGACTGTATTAAATGAGAACCTCTTGTTGATGGATCGTGTGCTTGCGTAATGAAAACCCTGACTGTATTGAAGTGAACGGGAATCAACACGACTTTTCTCTCAGAATACAAAACATAGATGTAATGTTTTTTTTATATCTTCTAACTACAGTACATGATCTAGTTCAGGGGGGTCAAACTCAAATACACAGTGGGCCAAAATAAAAAAATGGGTACTAGTCGAGGGCCGGACTGGTTCAATGTTTATTGCTGAACTTATTGAAATGAACTTATTGCACATATTAAACCTGGAACTAACAAAGCTTAAATGATTGCCTATTAAAACAACATTAAACATTAAATAATCAGTTGCATTCATTTCTTATGGCTCTATCTGCAGCTTTTCCAGAGTCATTTCTTATGATTACATTTTCCCACAGGCCAACAACAGCTTCAACAAAACTATTCCCCTCAAAGAGAAAACCAAACATGCCCTGTTGTCCTGAGAGAGAAAGTGCAGAAGGAAACATCCATTGAACTCAGTGTGCTGCTCTGTGATGCTAGCTCAGATACTTGGCATCTCATCTTGGGTGCAAGGTCATCAATGTTTGGGCTCAGGCTCTGAGCGGAGGAAACCCTCAGGATGGAGTGAAGGTGTGCGTGCAATATACCGGCGGGCCAGATCTAATAGTGATTAGAAATTATCCTGCGGGCCGAAATTAAATCCACCAAGGGCCTGATTTGGCCCCCGGGCCTTGAGTTTGACACATGTGGTCTAGTTGCTATAACCTTAGATATCACACTTTGTCATGTCTCCTATTGTGTAGCTTCTGTTTGGGGTCTTGTGAATGTTTCTTTTTCTCAAGTCTATCTTGGAGAGAGATCCTAATCTCTTTGAAACTGCCTAAATAAATAAAATAACTCACCAGAGAAACTCAGATTTCAACACACAGAGCGAGCGTGACTTTATTCTCTAAAGTCAGCTAGACAACTCTACTTCATTATATCTGTACATGTTGCTATATTAATGTTCTGCATGCTAATATACTGTGGAACATTTCATGACAAAATAAATAGCAGTGGAGCTTTAAGAGGGACTTGTTTGGGGGGGTTTGCGTCACAGGTGAGCAGGATTTTCCCACGGTGGTGGTGTTTAAATCAGCTCCAAGCCCCTGCCTTAGTTCAGACGCTCTTAAAAACGTCAATCTTTCCTCCAACCATCCCGTCCTCTGGTTAACACATCGATTATTTCTGCATCCAGGTGACTCGGGTTGAGTTTCCTCGCCGTAAATCGTGTAACCAAGTCACACAACCTTAAGATATATGAGATAAATGTGTTTTTTAGCTATGAATGTCTGCTTCTGCCCTGTTAAATCCAGAGCTTATCATTATTTATGAGGACAAGTAGAGAGAGGGGCTTAGGAAAACATCAGAGATGAGAGAAAATGAAGATCAGATATCAACGTTAAAGCGACGCTCTGCGGGTAAAACCAACATCCACGTGGAAATGACCCAGACGTGGTTCATCCGACATCCAGAGTGAATCCTAAACCCCCGACATCTGAGGGAACCTGAGCCTGAGCGTGTGTGTGTGTGTGTGTGTGTGTGTGTGTGTGTGTGTGTGTGTGTGTGTGTGTGTGTGTGTGTGTGTGTGTGTGTGTGTGTGTGGGGGGAAAGATGAGAAAAGGAATGATACAAATAACAGGAGTTTTTCTGATTCTTCAGCAAGATTGATTTTCAGGCTTGCAGGCCAATAAAAAGATTTGGTAATTGAGTTTAAATGTAATAAGAAAAGTTAGAAAAAGGGGGAAAGTAATACCGGAAAAAGATTATATTTTAGGATAAAAGGGAAGACACGGTTACAGAAATAATTGGAGATTTACAGCGTAACAACAGCAAAGGTCAAATGCAAGTAAAAGGTAAACGTTAATATGAATAAATATCAGTTATGTACACATCTGTCGTAACAGTAACAGCATTTTAAAACAATAAGGGATCGTCTAAAAAGTGTTGAAGGACCAGTTATAAAAGTAATACAATGAAGAATTAAGTGTATTTTAGCCCATAAGCAGTGGTTATTGTAGAACAGTGCAGTGAGACGGTTAAGAAAACAACAAATTGAAAGAGACATTGACGCAAAGATAGAGAGAAAGACAAAAAGTGAAGAGGATAGAGAGACAGAAACAGAAAATAGTCCATTAAGGAGGACACATTTCATTTTCAGGTATATATCAGTATGTAGTGTCTCTACTTTAAAGAGTCCTCTCCTGCTGATGTTCAGGTGTATATCAGTATGTAGTGTCTCTACTTTAAAGAGACCTCTCTTGCTGATGTTCAGGTGTATATCAGTATGCAGTGTCTCTACTTTAAAGAGTCCTCTCCTGCTGATGTTCAGGTATATATCAGTATGTAGTGTCTCTACTTTAAAGAGTCCTCTCCTGCTGATGTCCAGGTGTATATCAGTATGTAGTGTCTCTACTTTAAAGAGTCCTCTCCTGCTGATGTTCAGGTGTATATCAGTATGCAGTGTCTCTACTTTAAAGAGTCCTCTCCTGCTGATGTTCAGGTGTATATCAGTATGTAGTGTCTCTACTTTAAAGAGTCCTCTCCTGCTGATGTTCAGGTGTATATCAGTATGTAGTGTCTCTACTTTAAAGAGTCCTCTCCTGCTGATGTTCAGGTGTATATCAGTATGTAGTGTCTCTACTTTAAAGAGTCCTCTCCTGCTGATGTTCAGGTGTATGTCAGTATGTAGTGCCTCTACTTTAAAGAGTCCTCTCCTGCTGATGTTCAGGTGTATATCAGTATGTAGTGTCTCTACTTTAAAGAGTCCTCTCCTGCTGATGTTCAGGTGTATATCACTATGTAGTGTCTCTACTTTAAAGAGTCCTCTCCTGCTGATGTTCAGGTGTATGTCAGTATGCAGTGTCTCTACTTTAAAGAGTCCTCTCCTGCTGATGTTCAGGTATATATCAGTATGTAGTGTCTCTACTTTAAAGAGTCCTCTCCTGCTGATGTCCAGGTGTATATCAGTATGTAGTGTCTCTACTTTAAAGAGTCCTCTCCTGCTGATGTCCAGGTGTATATCAGTATGTAGTGTCTCTACTTTAAAGAGTCCTCTCCTGCTGATGTTCAGGTGTATATCAGTATGCAGTGTCTCTACTTTAAAGAGTCCTCTCCTGCTGATGTTCAGGTGTATATCAGTATGTAGTGTCTCTACTTTAAAGAGTCCTCTCCTGCTGATGTTCAGGTGTATATCAGTATGTAGTGTCTCTACTTTAAAGAGTCCTCTCCTGCTGATGTTCAGGTGTATATCAGTATGTAGTGTCTCTACTTTAAAGAGTCCTCTCCTGCTGATGTTCAGGTGTATGTCAGTATGTAGTGCCTCTACTTTAAAGAGTCCTCTCCTGCTGATGTTCAGGTGTATATCAGTATGTAGTGTCTCTACTTTAAAGAGTCCTCTCCTGCTGATGTTCAGGTGTATATCACTATGTAGTGTCTCTACTTTAAAGAGTCCTCTCCTGCTGATGTTGAGGTGTATGTCAGTATGTAGTGCCTCTACTTTAAAGAGTCCTCTCCTGCTGATGTTCAGGTGTATATCAGTATGTAGTGTCTCTACTTTAAAGAGTCCTCTCCTGCTGATGTTCAGGTGTATATCACTATGTAGTGTCTCTACTTTAAAGAGTCCTCTCTTGCTGATGTTCAGGTGTATATCAGTATGTAGTGTCTCTACTTTAAAGAGTCCTCTCCTGCTGATGTTCAGGTGTATATCAGTATGTAGTGCCTCTACTTTAAAGAGTCCTCTCCTGCTGATGTTCAGGTGTATATCAGTATGTAGTGTCTCTACTTTAAAGAGTCCTCTCCTGCTGATGTTCAGGTGTATATCAGTATGCAGTGTCTCTACTTTAAAGAGTCCTCTCCTGCTGATGTTCAGGTGTATATCAGTATGTAGTGCCTCTACTTTAAAGAGTCCTCTCCTGCTGATGTTCAGGTGTATATCAGTATGTAGTGTCTCTACTTTAAAGAGTCCTCTCCTGCTGATGTTCAGGTGTATATCAGTATGCAGTGTCTCTATTTTAAAGAGTCCTCTCCTGCTGATGTTCAGATGTATATCAGTATGTAGTGTCTCTACTTTAAAGAGTCCTCTCCTGCTGATGTTCAGGTGTATATCAGTATGTAGTGTCTCTACTTTAAAGAGTCCTCTCCTGCTGATGTTCAGGTGTATATCAGTATGTAGTGACTCTACTTTAAAGAGTCCTCTCCTGCTGATGGTCAGGTGTATATCAGTATGTAGTGTCTCTACTTTAAAGAGTCCTCTCCTGCTGATGTTCAGGTGTATATCAGTATGCAGTGTCTCTACTTTAAAGAGTCCTCTCCTGCTGATGTTCAGGTGTATATCAGTATGTAGTGCCTCTACTTTAAAGAGTCCTCTCCTGCTGATGTTCAGGTGTATATCAGTATGTAGTGTCTCCACTTTAAAGAGTCCTCTCCTGCTGATGTTCAGGTGTATATCAGTATGTAGTGTCTCTACTTTAAAGAGTCCTCTCCTGCTGATGTTCAGGTGTATATCAGTATGTAGTGTCTCTACTGTGACATGTCTCCATGCTTTAATGTTCAAAAAGCTCTTTATTTTTTTTTCACCCTCTGTCTGAAACCAGAGTCCAGTCTGCTCTGATTGGTTACCTGGCCGGCTCTGTTGTGATTGGTCAACCCCTTAAAGATGTCCCGCCCCTTAGCCTATCCTGTACAATGCGTTGGAGCGCGACCGTGGTTTACATGCACTAAAACCAATTATATAAGACTACAGGAAAGGGAAAACCCCATAAAAGCATAATAGGGACACTTTAAGAAAACAAAAAATGTAACCAGACAGTGATACAAAGAAAAGTAAGAAGAGCGACCTCATCTCATCAATCAGCAGCCAAAGACCGAGCGACCCTCTGCTTTATTTCATCATGAAACTTTTATGCGTGGAAAAATAACAAAACGTCGAGCCAAGTTTCTTCGACAATCGAAAGAAAAGAAAAACCCTCTCCGTCTGAGACAAAAGGCTTCTGTTGTTTCTCAATGGATGTTCATTTGCGCCTGGAGGAAGCTTATTGTAGAGAAGAGAGAATGAGTCAGGTTGTTTTCTGCACATCTGAAGTCTGGGTTTCACCTTTGACCCCACAAACACCCACTCCCCCCCCATAACACATATTACGTTTGATCAGCGGGGAATAGTATGAATGGCGATGAATCAGACCAAAGCTGCGTCCTGGGATCTGTCCACATCACAGCAGAAACCTTTTGTCCTCTGGATCAGTGGTTCAATAAGGCCACAGAATAGGACAAAGTTGGTGTTTCTTAAAGTTCAAAGTCCTAGATGACAGGAGCAAAAGTGCAAATGTAAAGAAAAAGTCAGGATTTATACACTGACAGAACATTAAACTTCACGGACCCCCGGAGGATTCCCAGAAGCAACAATAACAACGAGGCAGAAGGAAAACTCTCCTTGTGAAAATAAGAAACTCAGATTCCTTTCATCTCCATCTTCTTTGTGTTAGCTTAAGTTAAGTGTAAACCTCTGTAAAATTGATGCTAGATGAAAGGTCAGATTACAATTCACCCTGAGGGGAACACATGCATGTTTCACGAGTGCAACACAATATTAGTTGTTTTCCTGGTTTTGCATATCAATACATTTCCTGTCAGTTCAGATCCTAGCCTTTGCAGTCAGCTTGTTCCCCTCACATGCTACTCATTCCCTCGTTAGCTCCACCGTGTAAAAACCACCTCTCTCTCGCTCGTTTATCTGCTCTGCCAGTTTCTGACCCTGCCTGATATTGGACCACAGGACCTGATTTTGAACCTATTCGTACCTGAGTTAAAGTGGACCGATCATGCTATATTTGGATAATATATTGTAGGGCCATACCTATATAAAACAGATCATGCATTTTAGCCATGCCTCATTTCGCTCTATTTGCTCTTTTCCAGCCCTGTCTTCACAAGGGCTGATTCTGTGGGGGGGCGAGGCACGAGCGTCATGTTACCTGGGGTCCTTCTCAGGTCGATTAAATTGATTCCTTGCTTCCCTCACTTGCGTCGTTTCCCTACGACTAGTCAATCCCACCAGGGAAGCATGGAGAGACGCAAGGAAACCACGAGAAGCAGAGAAATGAGTTTTAAGAGCAATGGGACGTCCTTTCCTCCGAAGCGTCACGTGAAGCGACGTCCGTTTGTGATGACGCTGCACAGCTGATCGTCTGACAGCAGCTCTGTCCCCGTTATTTCCACAAACACCCCCGCCTACACATTTACTGACACTAACATTTGTATCATCTGTTGTAGACCCAAATAAATAAAATAAAATAAGAACTAATTCTCAAAAAAGATAAACGCCATTCTTAAAATGTATAAAGGAACAATAGTTTGATTAATATTGATTAGAGTGCACAAAAGAAATAAAATAATTGAGAGAAGAAAAAGAGATATGTTATCTATCAAAACCCAGTTAGATTAACATTCATTGGATTGCACACTTTGTTTGTTTGTTTGGATATGTAGCACATTAACATTTCAATAGCACTTAATGACTGACTGAATGGAAATGACAATAAATGAAAATGTAAAACGAAAAAAGCGATCATGAAAATGGTTCCAATAAATGAATAAAACATTTTTTGACCACTTTGTTGTTCAGATATATCACATATTTGTAACTAAATGAAACATGAATTGAAACAAAACACGGTATAAACTGAGGAGTGAGTCTCGTGAGTTTCATGTGTTTTCTTCACTCCGCTGGGAAACTGCTCTCATGTCAAGAAGCATGAGATCAGTGCATGCACTGCATCGTCCAATCAGTGAGCGATACACAGTAAGGGGGCGGAGCGAGTATCTGAGGATTTCATCGGAGGATGGTCTGGTGGTTCCTCGGTTATAGCTCCTCCATTATCGCTCCTCGCTCCTCGATCCTCGGTACTCAAGATGGCGCAGGCAAATCAACACACCGGAATAAGTTCCCTGAGGGAAGATTAGTCAAATAAAGCCGCTGACGTCACTTCTTCTTCTTCTGCTTTGGGTTTACTGGCAGGCCGCAAACCACTTCACGGCGTATACTGCCCCCCGAAGTCCCCGGCCGGAAGTCCCCGGGGTTGGGGACTGGCTTCAGTAGAAGCTGCTGGGACTCCCAGCAGCTTCTACTGAAGCCTTCCCAGTAAATCGCCAGAACGCCGACACCTCCTCATCTCCACCGCTCCCATGTTTTCTTTTGTGTTGCCATAAGTTATTCTCTCTCCGTTGGTGCGCGGGGCTAATGCTAATGCTAATAATGCTAATGCCAGCAAATACAATGACGGCTTCACAAAACTTTTCCGAGGTACTTTTTAGATTGGTACTTTTTTCTCCCCAGGAAAGTCCCACCTTATAGCAGGCACTGAAAAGGGGGTACAAGTTCTCATGAACTAAGTTCTCTTTTTGGTGTGAACGCAAAATCCCAGGAACTATCGGAACTAAACGGGAAAAGTACTCCGGTGTGAAAGCGCCTATTAGGACAATACTCCCTTCTGATTGGTGAATTTGGTCATGCGAGAGGTTTTTCTTTTTTGCTAACAGACCGTAGCGGTGGCCAATAGAAGCCCAAGTGTTGAATAGTGTTGTCACTATGTTACAGAAGTTAACAAAGGAGTCCAAGTGGTGGAGAGTTTGGGGATGTTAGCCTTTGCAGACCATCCACATGCACACAAACCTATATTACACACTAACAAAAGCTTAATAGATCCCCTTTAAATCATACAAACATTACATGTCACAGTAGAGGCACAAAATACAAATATGAACCTGAAAATGAGCAGAGTGTGTCCTGTCCTCTTAACGTTCCCTCATCGCTGTCATTTCGCCCTCCGTCCTCCTCACACACAGTCACACACATAGTTCTGTTATCGTTTCAAAGCACAAAGAGAGGTCAGCGCGGGAGCATGTCAGTCAGACAAGTTGTCACCCAAATGATGACAAATTGGCCGCCTCTCCGCTCGCCTCCCAATCAAGTCCAGACCTGGCTTTCATGCACCAACGTTCGGTAAATGGAGATCGATGGCAGCGAGGTGAAACACACATAAACCTCTGTCACTGCCTTAAAGAGCCGCTTACAGTCAAATAACTGTACTCTCAGAATCCTATGATGAGCTAAATGGTATTGTGAATGCTTTTCCCTCCAGAACACACACTGAGCACTTCTCCTTTTGACGGGAAAATTGGCATATTTGACCAAATTGAACACAATTGCTGTTGGCATCGTCACCTGGTGCAGTTTACAGTAAAGCTGATGGAGAAGGAGAGGGAGAGCCTTCACCTGTTTCTCATCTTCCTCGCCTACTAACCATCTCCAATGGGCTTGTTTCCAGGGAGACAAACATCATGTTACCCAACACTGTGAGTCTTGCAATAACATTGTCTTTATCGGGGACGGTATTTTCTCATTTCACGTCTTGAAGCCGTCAAATATGCAGGAATGCTTTTCTTTCTGGTGAATTGAACATCGGGGCAAACATATTTCTGTCTTTCATGCTTTTTTCTTTTCTTTTCTATCTTTGGACACTTCATTCATACACGCTATGTTTGGTTTGCAAGGTAACGTTGAGCTGGAGCTGCTCATATTTCACATTGAGAACATATTATTGTGTATTTCTGTAGTTATCAGTGAGTCAATTTATATTATAGTGGTTATTCAGCAAGGCTACCGTATTAGCCATGAGGCAGTACTTTAAGAATAATCTACTTTTTGAAATCAAGCCCATTGCAGATTACACTTAAAATACTTTAATATGAGCTCTTTCCAGTAAGGCAAGGCAAGGCAAGTGTATTTATAAAGCACCTTTCAACACAAGGCAATTCAAAGTGCTTGAAAGACATTAAGATCATTAAGAAACATATTATAAAATGATATCTAAAAACACTCATTTAAAAGCAAAGATAAAAAGCAAAGATAATTAAAGTTACTGTGCACTTTAAAGGTCCCATGTCATGCTTTTCTGGTTATTGTGTGTTATGAAGGTTTTTCTGCATGTAAACGGCCCGTCCACACTACAGCTTCGACAGATTCAAAAACGGTTTCCAACGCGTCTGCCCATTCATTTTGAATGGGGTGATGTCACTTTTCGCCGAACTGCATTGTGGGAAGCAGAGCGGAGCTTTCCTGGCGTGTCAGGCTGCAGAAGTTGAGCAATGTTTAACTTTTGAAGCTTCTGAAGCTTTCGGTGGAAGCGTCAGCCAATCAAATCATATGCCAGTACAAGCTCTAGCCAATCAAACCGCTGCTTGTGTGTCAGGGGCGGGAGATTCATGTGATTGGTTGTTGGTCGAGCTTCAGACACGCCCAGCTCCAAGCTTTTTTTGAAGCTGTAGTGTGGACGGGCCGTAACACAGAAAAGACCTGTCTATGCTGCCCCAGAACGCCCCGTTGGACATTTCTCATTCTCCATTGTTTGCTTCCTGGGTTCTGTGACGTGTGAACTCCCAAATCAAGCCACACTTATTGTTTTTACTTCGGCTGTGAGTGTTTGTGTGTGCTCAGGATGAGTCTCGCTGTATCGCCGACCCGGAAACCTGTCCGCTCCTCGCAGCAGCGGCGAGCCTCGCAACGTCCCGACCAATCAGAGCACACTGGGCTCACAGGGGGGGGGGGGGGGGGGGGCAGGAGCTCCAACAAGCCGTTTAGGACAGAGAGTGAATACACAGACTATACAGAGATGCTGTGAGAAACCAATGTGAGTTTGGAAAATTGCACAATTTAAATCTATTCTAGTAGACCTCAACAATGGAATTATGATCAGTAGAAATGGCCATGACATGGGACCTTTAATATTTGAATATATCAATTGAAAGCAGCGTAAAAAAGAAAAGTCTTCAGCCTGGATTTAAAAGTAGTAAGAGTTGCAGCGGACCTGCAGGTTTAGTAGTAAAATATTAAATTGCCACCAGATATTTACAACAAAAACTTGAACGGATATCTAACTCAAACTGACCCCCATCAACACACCATTGTATTTTCTCTCAAAGACGATTAAAGTTGAACCTTCAGCCTTGTTTTCTCTGCAGGAAACGACATTATTATTATTCTATTAAAACTCTGTTTGCTTTTCAAATGAAAGCTGTCCACTCCGGTCAGCGTCACATCGTTTGAGTCTCAGATCTGTTTTATAAGTTCACAGAGACTCTGGGACACCATTTAGTAGACATGGTAATGAAATAATTGGCTGTGCCGCTCAACGTTTAGCAGAGAAGCAACACAGAGACGTTAGTGTGTCTACAAATTAACAATATGCACCTGGGTTTTTGTACACATTTGTAATTGAATCTGTGAAGACACGGACGGATTAACATGTTAGCATCTATCTTCAGCTTTGATTTGAACGTGAAGTGATATTTTATCGTCTATTTGTTTAACCAACACATTATTATATGTCCCTGCTGTATGACTCACACTGTAATATTCACACAGCATCTAAATCAGAGCGAAATGAAAAGGGTCTGGCTTTCATAACACTAAGAAAAACAGCATGAATAAATCTGAACTTGATTATGAGGAGTAATGAGTTGTTCTGTTTTTCAGAAGCTGCGTTTTTACTATTTTCTTTTTACTTTACAAGCTTTTGGTAGTCGGGCAAATAGCCGTGTTTGGAGAGGCCGCTAGGTAGCAGGGAGGCGAGGCTGCAGGCATTGTGAAAGCTGGATGATTACATCGCCTGAAATGTTTTTTTGGCTTAAAGCATGGAACGGCAGATTAGCTCCCCAGAGAGAGAGGATTTAACAGATCCAACCTCCCTCACCCCGCTGGCTTCAGGACGACGGCACGGACGCACGGGAGGTAAGAAAAGGCAATTCTCTCTGTATTTAAACCACGTTTGTTAGATGAAGAAATCAAAGAGAAACGGTAAACAAGCAGCAGGTATTTGCGGGCTGTACAACAACAACTTTAAGACTTTCCCAACACTTCCTTCACAGGGTTTTAGATGCTTTCCAAGGTCAGCAGGAAGAATTAAAGGTCCTATTGTGCTTTTTTGGGTTTTCTCTTTTCTGTAGTGCAGGGGTGTCACACTCAATTTCATCTCGGGCCACATTAGCATCATGGTTCCACTCAAAAGGCCACATATAAGACTATATAAAAACTAGGGCTGTCAAGTTAACGCGTTAAAAAAAAATTAACGCCACTAATTATTTTAACGCGATTAACGCATGTGTATTTATTTCCTCGGCCGCCCCGTAGTTTCAGAGCGCATCGAGTTTAAAATACCATCTACAAGCTGATGCTGACAGCCCCGCTCCTGCCGCCCGCTTGTGGCAGACCACACTTCCACGCTCACCGGCAGGCACCGACTGGCTGTTGGGAGGACCGGGAGGGTGTGTGTATGTGTGGCCCGAGCGAGCGAGAGAGAGACCTTACGTGCATTGTTGTTGTTAGCATCTGGTGCTAGCTAGCTGCGCTAACGGATATAAGGAGCTGTTTAAATGAAAACAGGAGCGCTCTATCCACACAACTGCGCCGAGCACTTGACTTTATGCAGGAAGCCAGACAGTGGGACATTGTATGAAAAGTCAGCACACTCAGCACGGATAGTGCGCAACATGATTGCAGCGTCCAGGCAGCTCCCGTTCGAGCATATGCCTTGAGTTGCACATAGCTCCAACGATCCATCACACACACACACACACACACACACACACACACACACACACACACACACACACACACACACACACACACACACACACACACACACACACACACACACACACACATACAGGTTGTTGTGTTTAATATTCATGAGAATATTTGTCATTGTTCAAATGATAATAAACATTAGCATAAAGCATATTTGTCCACTCATATGTTGATAAGAGTATTAAAAACTTGAAAAATATTTCTCTAAGGTACATTTAGAACAGATAAAAAATGTGCGATTAATTTGCGATTAATCGCGATTAACTATTTTAATCGACTGACAGCCCTAATAAAAATACATGTATACAATTTTAATATATATAAAATAATTAGGGCCGGGACTCGATTAAAACAATTAATCTAATTAATTAGAGGCTTTGTAATTAATTAATCGAAATTAATCGCATTTTTAATCACATATAAATATTTGACCTGAGAACAGTGAGAAGCAATTTTTTTCACATGGATTTTAGTATACCATTAGGCGCATTCACACCGCAGTACTTTTCCCACAAAGGTTCATGAGAACTCTTTGAACCTGGGGGTGGATTAGGCAAATGAAGCCGCTGACGTCACTTCTTCTTCTTCTGCTTTGGGTTTACTGGCAGGCCGCAAACCACTTCACGGCGTATACTGCCGCCCAAAGTCCCCGGCCGGAAGTCCCCGGAGTTGGGGACTGGCTTCAGTAGAAGCTGCTGGGAGTCCCAGCAGCTTCTACTGAAGCCTTCCGAGTAAATCGCTAGAACGCCGACACCTCCTCATCTCCACCGCTCCCATGTTTTATTTTGTGTTGCCATAAGTTAGTCTCTCTGCGTTTCTGCGCTGGGCTAATGCTAATAATGCTAATGCGAGGATATGGCGACAATGGCGGCTTCACAAAACTTTTTGGGAGTTTTACGGGGCGTGGTTTGCAATCCGCCCAGCCAATCAGACATATAGCTCTCTTCTCACAAGAGAGCCGTGGGGTGAACTAATTTTAGTACCGGCTCTTTTTGGTGTGAACGCGATAAAAGAGGCTAACGTCCACGCTAGCTTCCACGCTAGCTGCTATATGTTTTGCATTGAGGTGATACTTGAGGCTTGATGTGCTGCGGTGATATGCGAATTCCTTTTTGCATAATTTGCACACAACCGTGCTCTTATCGACGCTTCCATCCGTCCGTTTTTTAAAACAACATTTCCCACTGTTGTTCACTGTGGTTTGTTGTTGTCTGAAGTCATGAACGTTAGTTGGTGCTCCAGTATAATCGGTACGCCTGAAACTCATCCAGTGAGAAACGTTCCGCGGTGCAAAAATAAGTGCGATTAAAATGCGTTAATTTTTTTAACGCGTTAATTTTTGTGTAATTAATTAATCTTAATTAACGCGTTAAAGTCCCGGCCCTAAAAATAATGTATTATATTACATTATTGCCTCTGCATTGGATTATTATCTGATAGGGTAATAACTTCATAATTAACTACGTCTGAAAGCAGAAGTCTAGGACAAGTAATTGCAGGTCTCTTCAGTGAGAATGTCACAAAACGATTTAAAAAGAAAAGCCAAATTCTGGAGAAAAAAGTCAAAAGAAAAAGAAAAAAAATGTTGAAAAAAAATAGTAACATTTTGAAAAAAAATCTAATTCTGAGAAACAAGTCAAATCTGAGATGCATTGTGGGACATGTAGTTTATTGTCAACGTTCTTCTGTAAAGCGGGATGTAACCGTATAATAAACATATCATATTCTTTGCAAGCTCTTGTGGGGCCACATAAAATGAAGTCACAGGCCGGATTTGGCCCCCGGGCCTTGAGTTTGACACCCCTGATGTAGTGTATTATATAGGTTTTGAGTGCATGTAACATGTGTTTCCTCCAGAGGGAGTTTCTCTCCAACACACTGAAACACCTCCATTGGACTAATTTGTTTACTTCCATAACAAAGTGACATCATTATGTTACACTCACGCTTCTATTGGCTAGCGCTCCAACATATTGTACAGGATAGGCTAAGGGGCGGGACATCTCTAAGCGGTTGACCAAGCCGGCCAGCTAACCAATCAGAGCAGACTGGGCTCTCTTCCTTGTTTTTGTACAAGTGACTAACTATGTGAATATCGGATAACAGCCTTCTGCCTGTGTGTTTTTTTGTGTGTGGTTGTTGTGCCATAGTGACGCGTCCTAAAACCAGGAAGTAAGTTAGCATTTGACCACTTCCGGTTCCTTCGACAAAAACACATCATAAATCTTATCGATAGATTTATGATTCGAAAATTATAAAAGTAGGATAGACATGTGGATATTATCCGGCTGAACAAAACGTGATCCGTCTCTTAAATGTGTCTCAACCACCGACCTTATTTCGAGCTATTTTCCAAAATCCCATGAAGAAATTGCATCGGTTTTTGTCGAAGGAACCGGAACGAGTTTACTTCCGGGTTTTAGGATGCGTCACCGTGGCACTCTATTAAATAGTTGGAACTTTAATTCACAAAAAACAGGTACCTTTTTGTAATTTCTTTATCGTTTGAGCCCTACTCACCGGGTTCAAGTGTATTTAAATAGTTTACAGGTATTCTGTTTCACACTTTAATGACCTGCTATATGCATTACAGAATGAACACATGAGGGTAAGCATGCTCTGCGGCAGGATGCAGAGACAACTGCTTTTCTCCACAGTTTAATACGCTAACATGTTGAACACTGGTTCTTTGTTAGTAGACCGAAACACTCTCCCTGTGCGATCACCGCAGGATGCAGGCCTCATAGAAAACACACACACACACACACACACACACACACACACACGCACACGCACACACACACACAACATAAACTAAGGGAACTTATACATCAGAGTAGTCGCCCTCCTATGAATGTTTAATAAGCAAGAGAGGGGCCAGTCAAAATTCACATGTTTAATGAGGGGTGTCTCACATGTAGTGCTTCAACTGACGCCAGGAATGGTGGGAGAGGGAAAGGTGTGTGTGTGTGTGTGTGTGTGTGTGTGTGTGTGTGTGTGTGTGTGTGTGTGTGTGTGTGTGTGTGTGGGTATTTGAAGGTGTGAATCAAACACTTAGTTAAACTGCTCCACTCATGACTTATACAAACACATTAAGCAGCCTGTCATATTTCCACACGTGTACTGTCTGTCTGCTGTAATATATTTACACAAAATACATAACATTTCTGTAAAGTAAATAGTTAGGACTTTAACTCTTGAATATCAGGGCTACGTCTACTCAGATATTGCTTCTTTTGAAAGGTTACATGTCTAATGTCTTGCTCAAACTAAGCTAGATGACCAATGGCTTCTTCTAATAGTCGGGACATTTTTGGCAAATCCAGATACTACCAAGATTGATTTAAGAAAGTCTGGAAGAGAACATTTTGTTGCAAACTGGATCCAAACCACATTTTGAAGTGGTTTGAAATGTGATTTCTTCAGATCCAAATTCCTTCACACTTTAAGCCGCTTAAATCAGATTTAATTGAAACTCAACTACCAGATAAAAATCAAGAATGATGGGAGAGCTGAGCACAATCCATGCTTCTACTAGCCAAATGCTATGGAGTCCATTGATGGATAACAATCTTTGGACAAATGGCAAAACACATTGTCTGCTGGCACTTATTGAGGAGGCGTATACGTGCAGTCAAAGCTGGAGGAAACCTACTGGAACAACTCAATTTATCAACAGATATCTTCCAGCATTGGGAGAAATGTTGTGGTTGTTTGGAGGTGAGAAATAACGGACTTCCATTTCTCCTGCCAAAATATTCCATGTCTTCTTCTGTTGTTCCCTTTAGTGTTTACTTCCTGTCTGTCTTCTGCTGATTTCTCTGATGTCCAACTCGATGTATTCTAACTCTGGTTCTCTTTTTATTTTCTTTATTGGGGACAGCCTTGATGAATCCAAAGTTGAGTGTGTAAGGAATAAAATCAATATATATGTGCCGTAAACTTGTAACCGGATGTTCACGACATTGTCGACACACTCGACTTCCTGTCTGGCAGACAGTGTTTGTAGCATTAGCATGTAGCTAATATTATTTTGTGTACGTAAATATAAGGAGAATGACACGTGGTGTTGCACACTAAACACACTGTCTTTACTCTGCAACAACATTATTAGGGAATGTTTAAATGACCAACAGATATTAGAAGATTGTCAAACTAACAGGTCAGAAAACGACAGGACGTGCCTTGGACCCGCCCCCGTCGACGCTAAACCAATGGGAGAAGACTACAGATGATAAATATGTGACACAAACAGGAAGTGGCTCTCTTTCTCATCCCCTGTGACTGGAGAGAGCAAACTCGGCTGGGCTGGCCTTTTGCAAATTCATTGTATCATTGTTTTATTAAACGCTGTTAACTTGTAAATAAGCTTCCTGGACTCTTTTCAGCTAATCCTAAAGTCAGATTGTAGAAAACCCAACAAGTGCCCTCAAAAAAAAATGTATATTGAAAAAGTATTCCATGGTTTTTTCTGATGGATGAAAACTAATGTTTGTTGTCCACAGCTGAAGTTACATCTACAGGGACTTAAAATAAGCCCGGGACCCACTTTGGTACCTACCACCGGCCCACTTTGGTACCACCGGCCCACCTCGGTAGCGCAAGTAAATACCGCTGGTAAATTGAATGGGGGGGGGGGGGGGTGCTAGTGACTTATTCGACCGGCCCACATCGTCCGACCGGCCCACTTCAGTACCGGCCCATCGGGATTCGTCCCGAACGACCCGATTGCCAGTCCGCCACTGACTGCACATAGTCCCCTGATCCTCGTCATTGAGAATGAACAACCTCCAGAATGTCCAAATTGACCAATCAGAATGGAGTATTCAACAGAGCCGTATTATACATGTTGTTTGTATCTTTACCAAGTGTTTACTTCTGGTGCTGAGAAACCGCAGTCCTGTAAATGCCCCTTAAATCTGTCTCCAAAGCGAGTCAATCCCCATAGACCCTCATGTTAAAATGCCCACTTTATAGCAGAAATAAACATATTTACAACCTGGTACTAAAAGTTTTTTTGGTCTTTAGCACTAAACACAAAGTCCAGCTGAGCCCAGTGGGAATGTTGTTAAGTGTTTTTGTAATAAACTGAAGAATTGGACAAACATATTTAATTTACTAATGATATCTCTAGAGTCAAAGGATCATCCAAGTTATAACAAGACTGACTTATGCAACAGTTCAGTTTTTTTAACAAAAACACTTAGCAGCAAATCCCTTTCTAAGGACAAAGTTGTTTTTGTAAAAAAGAGGAGAGAGCAGAACATGTTTAGAGTAAAACATGTGGAGGTGGTCACTGTGCTCATGTGTCTTTTTGTTTGTTTTCAACCTTTTAACACCTCGCTGGTCTTGATTGGTGATTGCCTGGTTGGTATACAGTGCGGTGACTCGTGACGTTATTATTTGAAAGGTCGAACATCAGAACATAATTAAGCATTCATTGGAATCTAAATACTGGAACAAATGAAGATGGAAGCTTGTCATTGCTACGATCCTGTCCTGGATTAAATTAAACAAAAGCTGTGAGAGTTTCTGGCGACAACAGATGGTGGAAAGTACGGGAACACGAAATCCAGAAAGCAGAGAAGGGAAGTAGTGGAGTACAAATACTTCATTACTCTACTTAAGTACATGTTTCTGGTATCAGTACTTTACTCCACTACTTATTTTTCTGACAACTTTTTACTTTGACTTCTCACATGTTGAACACAAATACCTGTACTTTCTACTTCTCACATGTTGAACACAAATACCTGTACTTTCTACTTCTTACATGTTGAACTCAAAGACCTGTACTTTCTACTTCTTACATGTTGAACACAAATACCTGTACTTTCTACTTCTTACATGTTGAACACAAATACCTGTACTTTCTACTTCTTACATGTTGAAGACAAATACCTGAACTTTCTACTTCTTACATGTTGAACCCAAATACCTGTACTTTCTACTTCTTACATGTTGAACTCAAATACCTGTACTTTCTACTTCTCACATGTTGAACTCAAATACCTGTACTTTCTACTTCTTACATGTTGAACACAAATACCTGTACTTTCTACTTCTTACATGTTGAACACAAATACCTGTACTTTCTACTTCTTACATGTTGAACACAAATACCTGTACTTTCTACTTCTTACATGTTGAACACAAATACCTGTACTTTCTACTTCTTACATGTTGAACTCAAATACTTGTACTTTCTACTTCTCTCATTTTCCAAACAGCTGGTCCCTTTAGTCTGAATGTGTGTTTGATGCGTGATCATTATTCTTTAGAGTCATTGCGTGCCTATTGATTTGAACACGATCCGTGTATCCATCATTTCCTGGTCTTCTCTAAAGAAGAGGGACCAATGGAAACGTTGTCATGTTGCCGTTGTTCAGCATGGAAACATTCATTAGCTAACAATGACATTATTGTTCTATTAATATAAAGGGAGGTCAGGTACTCTTTAAAACAGCTGCTAGTTATGGGTACTTTTTACTGAAGTACATTTCAAACCCTCTTTACTTTCACTTGAGTAAAGAAGTTTAGTCAGTACTTCTACTTTTAAACACGAGTACCTGTACTTCTACTTGAGTAAAGGATGTGTGTACTTTTGCCATCTCTGCCAGAAAGTACACGTGCACACAAATTATGTTACCTTATAATTCCTGCCATTGCATACATGACTTTTACCTTCCACACGGTAGCACAGGTCTTTGTGGTCAGCAGTTCACAACTAATTATTCGGCAGAGACGAGACAGGTTTCATGTGTTGATAATCTCCGCTCTTTTCTTCCCGTCACAATTCGTTTTTGTTCCCCCTCGGGCCTGCGATGTTTCTGCAGCACTCAGGATGTGTTTGTTGTTTCTTGCGTTTGCACCAATTAAGGTGAAAGACGTGGCTTAAGCACATGAAAGCGTCTGAGGTTCCCTGGCAATATACTTCAGTGAAGAGGTACTCCAAACAGGTATGTGTGTGCGACGGGTCACAGAGGAGCTGAAGCACGCCCAGAGGTTGTAAATTGTCAACGATGTCTGGGGAAAAGCCCCCATTTGAAATAAAGACACAAGACTTAGTATTTGTGGTATGTACTGTAAAACGTTTTTTAATCTCTTGACTTTCCATGTTGTTCTTTGTGCCTCACCACAAACCAACCAGGGGCAATAAAGTTTAAAACATCAAGCCAACTGGAGGGAATTTAGTTTTTATTTTGCTGCTGTTGAAAACAAAAGATCTTTGTTCAGACATTTCACTTTTAGAAACAATATTTTTTTGTTACATTTTTCGTAGGGTATTAAAGGTCCCATGTCATGGCCATTTCTACTGATCATATTTCCATTGTTGAGGTCTACTAGAATAGATTTACATTGTGCAATTTTCCAAAATCACATTGGTTTCTCATTCAGCATCTCTGTATAGTATGTGTATTCACTCTCTGTCCTAAACGGCTTGTTGGAGCTCCTTCCCCCCCCTCGCTGTGAGCCCAGTGTGCTCTGATTGGTCGGGACGTTGCGAGGCTCGTTGTGTGGCTCGTTGCTGCGAGGAGCGGACAGGTTTCCGGGTCGGCGATACAGGAGAACAAGCTAAACTCATCCTGAGCACACAAACACTCACAGGCGAAGTCAAACCAATAAGTGTGGCTTGATATTGAGAAAGAAAAAGGTTTCTAACGCTGTGAGAATGGGTCTGCGGAGAGCATTTCTCCACCATCCCAACTCGTCTATACCAGCGTTCAGGGAGCTCTATGCAAGTCAATGGGACTCCCTGCCAAGGGATCCTGGTGTGTGAGGTGCTCCGCAGATTGGTCCATTTGGGCCAATCCGGTCATTTGTTGTTGATGTGGGTGTTCACACGTCACAGAACCCAGGAAGCAAACAATGGAGAATGAGAAATGTCCATCGAGGCGTTCTGGGGCAGCACAGACAGGTCTTCTCTGTGTTAGAGCTTTACTCGCTACAGGGTGCACTTTGAGGGTTTGTGACTCTGCAGACCGTTTACATGCAGAAAAACCTTCATAACAACAAGGGGACGGGTGATAACCAGAAAAGCATGACATGGGACCTTTAAAGTTCACAATCTGTTTTGTTCTCTTTAGCGACACCTAAGGCAACCTGGAGTTATTACAGGTGTATTTCAAGGCTTTGGATTTGCACTTGTTTTTAAAGATGCATCACCTGAAGTCATCGCTCTTTTCTTTATATCTTTCAGCCATATGAACTGTTTATCCAACGCTAGCAGAAACTGGAAGAAATAGTTTGACGATTCACACAAATTAGATTTAAAGATCAAGTCAGTTGTGTTAGCTACTATCCGCTTGTTGTGATATCTCCTCGCCTAAGTTCATTATATTGAAAATTTAAGGGCTCTCATCATCAAGCCACAGGCTCAAATACCATTATGATGCCTTTACAGACATTTAAGTAAAGATAAATATGGGACATGTGATGGTAGTAAAGGCTAAAATGTGGCGTAACACTTTCAAAAAAGGACAACAGTCAGTCAGCAAACTGAGTAATGTCCATTTCACTGCATCGAAGTACATACTGTAACATATGAACACATTAAAAAGCTTCTGTTCATAACAAACCAAGTTAGGCTTAAGCAGCAATACTGCAGTTGAGAAAGGATGTATTTTATTGTCTGTAAATGTAACTTTTTGTTAATAAAAGGAAGAGTCTTTCTACCTTAAAAGCTACACTTTTAAGCAGTGTTAATTGTTTGATTGCCTCTAGGGGGCAGCGTAACAATTAATGCATCCAGCAGACATAAAGAAACATTAACACACATTTGCTGTATCTCCTAACCCACTGACTGTTAATCGGTGTATAATCTCCTCTTAGCTTTGGTCTCCATCAGCTCTTTAGGGAAATATTCTCCTGCTAAATCCTCCACACAACTCACCAGCTACTCCGACTCTGACCTTTCTGTTAACATGACAGTCGAGTGTAACTTCTGCTGTTCCCAGCTTGATCTCATCTCCGGGGTTCTCTGTAAAAACACATGTGCAGACCCACCACACATCCGGGGGAATGGTGGTCCGCTGCATGATGATGTGCATCGCCCCGAGGGAACGGGAATCCAATAGTGTGCGTAGGACATTCAGAACTAATCCAAGTTCTCACCTATTTAAACGAAACCGATCACCACCTCAAAGGGAGGGCAAAATCCCCACTAATAGCAGTTAAGGCCTGTGGCACACCCACACATTCAAACACACACACAAACACACACACAGAAGACACAAAGACAGACAGACAGTGATGAATTGTAGTGGGAAAATCCCTGCTGTATGGATCCTTCAAAGGCAAAAAAAACCTGCAAAGCTCTTCAAGGCAGATCCTCACAGCACTTAGAGACGGCTCGCTTTCCCTCAGTCGAGAAAATAAGAACGAATGAGAGCACTGGAAAGTCATTCAGACACTTTATTAAGATCTCAAGTCATAAAGCCACTGGAAAGCCATCGGATCCACGGCCATTTGGGCTTCCTATGGACAGCATTTAAAAAGCTTGATGCACAGTATACATCTGGGATAGTGCTTTAGAGCCGAGTCGACCATACCGGAGTTCAGTTGAGAAAACAATTTGCAGAGGTGAGTCTCACCCAGTGTTCCCAGTGAGCCAGCGCTGCTCTGCCCTGGAGGTTTTCTGCAAACCACAGCTGCCGAAAACCTTTCCACAGCGCTGAACTGAACACAAGGGAACATTGGACGCATTAGGATTTGAGTTAGAAACGAGCCAAAGAACGATTGGCTTCTCAAAAAGTTACCAGAAGTCGCCAGATAGTCATAAAGAGTCAACGTACTGTATCATGTGGAGACGTGAGCATCCAGGTGAATTTAAGGAGCTGGAAAGTTAAGCTGTGTGACTAAAAGTGGAAAGAGTATAGTACGAGTGTTTTTCAATATGAAATCGACTTAAACTAGGCAGATGCTGTAAATTTGTATTAATGTTGGATGTTGTGTTTACTCACATTACATGTTTTACTAGCCTTACTTGTGATCTTCACGCTTAAATTGCACGGCGAACAACAACCGATGTGACAGAACTCAATCATGTATTAGGGATACTATTAGGGTTTAGAAATGTGGGCTTAATCTGGTTTAAAGTCCTTGTGTTTGTTAGCCAGTATGTTACATGTAATTGACATTATGACAAGGCCATAGCCAACCTAAAACCCCCATGCACCAACAACTCAGAGGTGCCCAGAAAGGTTTTCAGGCAATCAAACACAACTTTATATTGACATTTTACCCCAAAAAAGGGTGTCCATAAACCATTTGCAAACCCTTGAATTCTTAAACCCTGCATTGCTGCACCAGTTCAATTATTTTAGCATGAGCGTCTCAGGCTTGATGACGTCTGTTCGGCCCACAATAGGCGCGTTCACACTACGCGTACTTTTCCCACTTTAGTTCCGATATAGTTCCGAAATGTCGCGTTCACACCAAAAAGAGCCGGAACTAAAATTAGTTAATGAGAACCTTTTTACCCCCTTTTCAGTCCCTGCTAGAGAGCAGGGACTTTCGTGGGAGAAAAAGGTTCCTATGTCTGATTGGCTGGGTGAATTGCAAACCACGCCCCGTAAAACTCTGAAAAGTTTTGTGAAGCCGCCATTTTATTATCCTCGCATTAGCATTATTAGCATTAGCATTAGCCCAGCGCAGAAACGCAGAGAGACTAATTTATGGCAACACAAAATAAAACATGGGAGCGGTGGAGATGAGGAGGTGTCTGCGTTCTGGCGATTTACTCGGAAGGCTTCAGTAGAAGCTGCTGGGAGTCCCAGCAGCTTCTACTGAAGCCAGTCCCCAACTCCGGGGACTTCCGGCCGGGGACTTTGGGCGGCAGTATACGCCGTGAAGTGGTTTGCGGCCTGCCAGTAAACCCAAAGCAGAAGAAGAAGAAGAAGAAGAAGAAGAAGAAGTGACGTCAGCGGCTTCATTTGCCTAATCCAAATCCTCCCCCAGGGATTTATTCCGGTGTGAACGCGATCTGTAACTAAATTCTCATGAACCTTTGTGGGAAAAGTACTGCGGTGTGAATGCGCCTCTTGATTGGTAGTACGAAAGCTCAGTAAAATGTACCCCATTCCAAAAAATAAAACGTAGTATTCGGTTTAGATGTGAATTTACTCAAATGTCCAAAATGACGTAAGAAAGAAATACACCCACAGTCTGTAAGGGGCTTTACGCAAGTTGATTTTCATTGTGTGTGGAGATCAGTGGAAATACAGCGTATAGTGCTTTAAATACAACTCAAAAACATAGTGTGGCTTGGGTTGAAAGCAACATACAGAAATGTTCTTATTTTTTCAGAAGATAATGGTGGATTTTAACCAGTCTGACTCAATTTGAATGTTCTCAGTACATCAAAAGCTCATGCATAATAACAGTAATTAAAATTCTTCAAATTAGAGTCTTTCCCTCCTCGAGGATGACAAACATTTTTATGGTTTCAATTATGTCTGCTATGCAAATAAGGATCCTGTTAATGTGTGGTATTTTGAGGTGAAGTGCTCGTGCAGGCAGGCAGCAACCCATGCTGGCTTTAACACACACACACACACACACACACACACACACACACACACACACACACACACACACACACACACACACACACACACTAAAGCACCCAGATATTGTTCTAAAACTGTTTTAAAGTAAACAGGTATTATCTTGAACTGTATTGAAGTAAACATGTATTATTTGGGACTGTTTAAAGTAATCCTATATATCTAAACCTTCTTACTTACACTCCATGACCCAGAGACCCTGACACACACACATACACCTCCTCCTGTCTTCATGCAGCACACACACATAAACTCCTTAACATCAGCATGCACACACACACACACATACACTTTCCCTCACTAACACACACACATGTTCTTTTTCCAAGGTCCTTGCTGGGAATAATCCGAAGCACCAATATATCTGTGTACAATGTTTGATTGTTTTAAAAGAATAATTTGTGTGCAGCCTTCCCTGGGAAATTAAAGGAGTTGGGTCCGGTGGAAGATAAGAAGTGATTCTGACCTTGTAGAGTTCCGATGCTGTCACGCTCTGTTCAGAAGAAAGATACTTTTTCCCAGAACTCTAATTCGTTTAGGAGTAAAATGGGACGGAAGAGCCGACACACATCTCCGCCCCAAATATGTCCATATATACTGTTGTTTCTTCATGCAAAATGCCCCCTGTTTCTGACTGGCTGGTTCCGATATCTGTATCGCACGGCAGGAGAGCGGGGAGCCCGGAGTGCTCTGTTTCAGGGCACTCTGTATTTCGTATTGTGTTTTTTACTGTATTAAAATCAGATTATTGTTATAACTTTTATGCCGGTGTTTTGAACTCCTTCTTTTATCAATCTGACCAGGCTCATCTAAAGGACGGCGCGGAGCAGAGGTGGGCTTTAAGCCACAGATATTGTGTTTGCTCCTACAACACACACACACACACACACACACACACACACACACACACACACACACACACACAACCACACACACACACACCACACACACACACACACCACACACACACACACACACACACACACACACACACACACTGAGACAGACACACACACACACACACACACACACACACACACACACACACACACACACACACACTGAGACAGACACACACACACACACACACACACACACACACACACACACACTGAGACAGACACACACACATGCATGCACACACACACACACACACACACACACACACACACTGAGACAGACACACACGCACACACACACACTGACAGAGAGACAGACAGACAGACACACGCACACACACACACACACACTGAGACAGACACACACACATACATGCACACACACACACACAAAGACAGACACACACACTGAGACAGACACATACACACTGAGACAGACACACACATGCACGCACACACACACACACACTGAGACAGACAGACACACACACACACACACACTGAGACAGACACGCACACACACACAGACAGACACACACACACACACACACACACACACACACACACACACACACACACACACACACACACTGAGACAGACACACACACATATTGACAGAGAGACAGACACACACACACACACACTGACAGAGAGACAGACAGACACACACACACACACACACACACACACTGACAGAGAGACAGACAGACACACACACGGCTTTTACAGCCATTTAGCTCTACAGTCACAAAGCAGCTGTTATATTTTTACAAGCTGCACACGGGGAGAAATGCTCGCTTCAGATCATTTACTTGTATTGAGCAATGATGACAAATAGCACAGCTATGAAAGAAGTTGGATTGAGAAAGATAATCGTTTGGATGTGTGTTAGGGTCAAGATTGTCCCTTTGTTGCTTTCTTTTTAAAATGAGACCACTTTAATGTTATCTCCTTATGTCAAAATGTTGAGGATAAATGCTTCATTTTCAGACATTTCTCCTTTTTGATCCAAAACAGATCACTCTCGACCAATTTTTGAAGTTGCTCTACATTTGGTTTTTGTCTAGCTGTATTTCTTTTTTTATAATTTCATATTTCCTGCTGTTTCTGCACCATTATGTCTTCATAACCCCTAAGCTACACTAATAACATGTACGTTAAAATGACTTCTGATGCATCCAATGTGACTTAGTTATTAGCAGTACAAACGCTTACTAAAGAACATGCTGTGACAAAAATAATAATGTTCCTTATTTGTCGTGTAATATCATGAGTAAAAGAGTTCATGACAACAGTTTCAAAAAGGTTCAAATACCCTTTTGAATTAATTGCATGAAAAAAAGTCCTCGTTGTTTAAAAGCACTTAAAGGTGGGGTAGGTAATCTTGGAGAAACCAGCTCGAGTGTGCTGGAATTTGAAGGCCCATTCCCAAACCGCCCCCTACACCCTACCCCTCCGTTTGTGCGTTCACGCGGAGGGTCCGCCATATTGAGGGCTGTTCCAAAGCAACGAGTGTGGAGGGGGAGTGGGCTATCAAGCCCTCAAACAGCGAGTCTGCAGCGGCGCTGACTTGAGACCGGTCTCTACCTGACCGGAGTCAACGCTGTGTGTGTCCGTCAGGAAACACGCTGTTTACAAGTAGTTCCAGCAAACATCCACTGATAAATTGCGATGTTAACAACCTCATGATAACCTCATATGTTTTTAACTTAGGATCAAACCTGTGTTTAGTCTAGAAAAAGGTAAATGTGTGTATTTTATTATAAAGTTGTGAATAATTACAGACCGTTGCAAAAACTAAGAAGCTTATAAACATCAGGTTTAAAACTAAAAGAGCTTTGAAACACAATGAAAGATGTTTGGAGTTTTATTTGAGTTATTAATTTAAACTTTTTGTCTAATAGATGCTGATTTGAAACCGTTGTTACATACAGTTACGGCATTTCCTGTTTCTGCCGGAGAGAGGGGAGGCCGTCCCAAAGCTTGCTGCTGTGTTTACTCCCTCCATCTGACAGGAGGGAGCCTCGTTGAGCTGCGAGTGTGGCTACAGACGGAGTTCACTCCGTCACGGAGGGGTAGGGTCGAGGGAGTGGTTTGGGATTGGGCCGAAAATACACAACTCAAAAAAATCTGCCACTTCCTTACAGAGCCCCTCCTCCAACACACACGAACGCGCACATGACCAATGAGGGCACGAGATAAGTTTGTGCAGGCTGACAGGCAGGTAGGCCATCCAGTTATTTTAGCCGGGCCGGCTCAGATGATTGGTCGTGCTTTTTACAGCGCCACGGCTTCCACAGAGGACATTTTTTAATGGATTTTTTGTGAAAGCACTTCAGATATTCATTGCTATCGAGATGTTAAGAGCATTCCATGGAATATAACAAAAAGTGTATCTCGAGCCGGTTTCTCAAACCTTTAATTCTGCGCAAAAACAATTAAATAAAACACAATCTTTTTTGTCTGGCTGTCTACACATTTTATTTTATCAGTTTATTTTATATAATTTGATATTTCCTGATGATTTGTGCAACTATCTTGTCTCTCCTCACCATTTGTTGTCAACATCTCGTGTTTTATAACCCTCAACCCACAACCTTCTGCTACCTGACGATACTGTACCTTTTGACTTGACATTCGCTCCGTCCAAAGTCGTTTATAATGCATAAAAGCTCAGAAAATAAACCTTTTTTCTAAGCTTTCAAAAAATGTGATGCCTATTTGTCCACTCAATAAAATGTGTGAAAGTACTCATAACAGCTCAAAAAACGATGTTTACGTTCAAATTAATCTCACGAAAAGACAGTCCCCGTTGCATACATTCTGTGCCTTATTCAAATCACAGAAAAGGCTTGACATTTAAATGTGACAGTAACCAAGTCACCTACGCTCCCTTTTTAAAGGTCACCTATCATGCAAAATCCTCTTCTTCATGTCTCTTCTACATCAACATGTGTCCCCTCTTCTTCATGTCTCTTCTACATCAACATGTGTCCCCTCTTCTTCATGTCTCTTCTACATCAACATGTGTCCCCTCTTCTTCATGGCTCTTCTACATCAACATGTGTCCCCTCTTCTTCATGTCTCTTCTACATCAACATGTGTCCCCTCTTCTTCATGTCTCTTCTACATCAACATGTGTCCCCTCTTCTTCATGTCTCTTCTACATCAACATGTGTCCCCTCTTCTTCATGTCTCTTCTACATCAACATGTGTCCCCTGTTCTTCATGTCTCTTCTACATCAACATGTGTCCCCTCTTCTTCATGTCTCTTCTACATCAACATGTAGGAACAAAGTTTCTCTCTCTTTTTGATCCATTTCTATAAAAACCTGTCTGAAAATGAGCTGATCAGATTTTGGCCACTTTATGATGTCATAACGATGTGATGGCTTGTGTACCCATTAGCCAATCAGCAACCAAGGTAACCCCCCCCCTCCCCCCCCCCCCCCTTATCACCTGAATCTCCTCCTAGAGCACCATTGAGTTCTTTGTAACCAAATCTCTCTCAGAGGGGCGTGGGGAGGGGCTCCTTATTTTTCATCTAAAGTAACAGACAGAGAATCAGCACTTTGGAAACAGGGCTGAAACAGAGGGGATTATGGAATGCTGCAATGATCTGTTTGGTGTTTCAGCCAATCAGAGACAGGTTCTGGATATATCTGAGACCTATAATATATTGATGAGAAAAAGTCTAATAGGGGACCTTTAAACTGCGACATTAAGGCCAGAAGACGGTGGATGTCAACGCGCCTCGGTATCGTCCTTTAACACTTCCTCCGTCTCTCTGGCGTTACACAGCTGTCCCATAAAGCCATACTCATCCCATCTCCCTATAATGGCTCTTTTTCACCGTGCAGCTCACTCTGTGTCTCTGGGGCTTGTTAAGATTTACTTTTACCAGATGCTCTCTGCCTTGTTAACTTCAGCCCATTTGTCCCATTGTAGCTCAGCTTCATTTAATAAGATGTGCATGGCTGAACATGAAGTCAACAATTCAAGAAGCTCCCCACAACTATGTGTGGTGAGTTCAATTCACTGGAGAAACTTCGACCCACCGCAGCTCCTCACACCCGTGTCTCCCTCTCCTCTTTAGACTGAAAATGTTCCTGTCTGGTTTTATCAAAATTACTTTTCCACATTTTGACATGAAGCCTTGGCGACTTAAGATGAGACGCTGAGCTAACCGTTCAACGTGTGGCTTTTTGGTGGCTTTTCAAATTGAAATTGAAATATAATTTTGGTAAGAGGCCTTCCTTGGTGGTTGTTTTTACATTTAAAGTTGGAGTAATAAAGAAAATGGGTGTACCTTTTTGTTTTTGCCGGGACAGTACATCTAATTGTATGTACGTTAGCAAGCTAGACTAACTAGCTGATTCTTTACGAGTGGATACTGTAGCTTGTTAGCTTACATTAATCATAGGCTTGCATTGAATTTAACGGTTCAAATTATAATATGTAAGCTGAAGTTGTTCTTAAATATATCTTTTAAACGTTTCTTTAGTAACTCATGATGAACATAATTATTGTGTGCACCCTCCTGATCCCATACTAAATGTTAAGTGCATCAGAACAGCCCTGACTTCCGCCTTTTAGACGTTTAGCCGACTATTGTTTCTCAGACATTGATGAGCCTCCTCATAACTCTAAAGGCATCCTGCCTGCATCAACTTATAGATCGCGTCGCTCAGGATATTAAAGGTTTTTGAATCGGACAGTGGAGCCTCCAGTCATTAATTAAAGTGTTGTCCGTCTCTGAGAGCACAAGATGCTGTAACATATGGAAAAACAATATATACAAATCCATGTAAAGTGCATTAAGAGAGTATTCAGACCACTTTACTTCACATTTTATGTTGCAGTCTTATGATAAAGTGATAAAACGTCTGCCTCGTCAACCTAAATTCAATATCACTTTAGTAAATCAGGATTTTACACAAAAAGAAAACTAAAATATCACCTTTTTAATGACATAAGCATTGGCTATGGCGCTTGAAAATGAGCTCAGGTGCTTCACATTTCACCTGATCACCCTCGAGTTGTTTCTACACCTTGTTGGAAGTCCACCTGTGTTTAATTCAACTGATTGGGAATGATTTGGAAAGCCACACACCTGTTTACAAAAGGGCTCACAGCACAGCAAACAATGCACACCAGATTAAAACCCAATCCACGAGGTAGAGAGAGAACTGCTTGCAAAACTCTGCAGAAAATACTTTTCTAAAAGCACTTTGTATGTCCACGGGTGAAATGTCTCCAACATGCACATACCGTATTTCGTCACTCCAATATACAGTATATCATATATATGAATGTACCATGTGTACATATAGATAAATGTCATTTCCGTATGGGACTGTACGTCCAGTTATTGGTGCCTTCCCGTTGATTTGTAGGTTTCATATGAGTCTTCTTGAGCCAAACAGACACAGATGAATTACAGATAAATGAGACAATAAAACACAGTATTTTACGACACCATATTGCATCCATGTCAGCATGTAGTTTTCATTCAGACAACTAGGAACCAACACTGAGTAGAGGATCACATTTAACATTATTGTAATCTCTGGTCAGGTCTAAAATTACTTTCCCCTCCATTGTTCTTTATAGCTGTTTGAAGATGAGTCATTGTTGAAAATGCAGTCGTTTTACTGGGTTGAGATATTGGCTTACAGTAAGTCATCCTGCACTTCATTAAATCAGAGGTTCTCAATTTTGTCTTTCGGCCAAGAACCGCTTACAAAACTGAGACCCGCTCATGTGTTTCGCTTGAAATAATTCACAACAACTAACGCTTTAATCCAAAGCGACTTACAGTAAGTGCATTCGACCAAGAAGATACAAACTTGAAGAAAGCAGAATCATATAAGTACATCAGGTTTCATAGAGCCAAACATTTCTGAGTGCTACTCAACTGGCTTTAGATAAGCCAGTCCTTTATTAGTATATAAGTGCTTTGTTAATAGTTCTATCGCTCGAAGTGGAGTCGAAAGAAATTAGTTTTCAGTCTCCCCCGGAAGATGTGCAAGCTTTCTGCTGTCCTGATGTCAATGGGGAGCTCATTCCACCATTTTGGAGCCAGGATAGCAAACCCACGTGTTTCTGCTGATGGGAACTTGGGTCCCCCTCGCAGCGAGGGTGCAGCGAGCTGTTTGGCTGATGCAGAGCGGAGTGCACGTGCTGGGGTGTACGGTTTAACCATGTCCTGGATGTACGAAGGGCCAGATCCATTCACAGCATGGTACGCAAGCACCAGTGTCTTGAAGTGGATTCTAGCATGTTACTGGAAGCCAGTGAAGGCAGCGGAGGAGCGGCGTGGTATGGGAGAATGTAGGAAGGTTGAGCCGCTGCATTCTGGATGAGCTGCAGAGGTCGGATGGCACATGCAGGTAGACCAGCCAGGAGGGAGTTGCAGTAGTCTAGGAGTGAGATGACGAGAGCCTAGACCAGAAGTTGCGTCGCAATAAACCGTATATGAACTCATCTATGGTCTTAGTTATGGGAAATAACAGCGCAAAGAAAATGAAAGACAACATTTGTAGGTTTTAATAGTTGTAGATTTTGTTAAATTAGAATCTAATCAATGAGATTTTACAGATTAAAACCCTCAAATGTTACTGATTGAACTGCCAAAGCTTTGAGAAAAAAAGTTTTCTATTAGGATAATTAAGTAAAGAAATCTAAATATAAAAATACTACGTCATCGAGTGGCACCGAAGGACTGTTTAAATGCATGTTAAATGCCCAGCATTCGGCGCCACTCGATGACGTAGTTTACTTGAAATAGTGGCTCTGCAGCAGGTATACTCGACATTGAGAAACGGCCATTGACAGAGTGATACCGGCCCTCGATGGTTTTAGGACCTCCAAAAAAAGTCTATGTTTGATTCCTGGTTCCTCAAAAAATGACCTATTTTGATTTACGGCCCATCCCGCACTTGCTAACGTTTTCCACCGATAAAAAACACATTCAATTTTGGGAAATGTATTCCAATTTTGAGTACAACATCTAAATCTTTTGCGTCAGAAATATGTGTCCCTATTTGTAATTCTTTACGGAAAGAGATTTATTGCAGCAGTTTAAACATTTCCCGAAATCAATGACCCATCTCTTTCAGCCTATAAATTCAGATGGTTGAATTTCTTCCTTTTTGGTCAAGCGAACTCGAAACAACCTCAAATATCTTGGCTGCCAATTCTTACTCTCCCTTCCAGTATTCATAGCTGTAGCAACATGCGCCAATCATCATTACAGCTTAATAATTTCCAGACGGATGGTTTTAGGTTTTTTATCACAATTATACGCCCTTAGATTTGACTTTTGTGGATCTTTGAGAGCCTCAAACATTCATTTTTTCATTGCGTCTGTTGTCTCTGTGTTTCCTGAGTCCTGGGGCCGGTTGGGTTCTATAAAGGGAGGGAGGGTGCCGTCGTTCTCGTTAGCATTTGGGCCATTTAAAGCTGATTATATGGAGCTGGCTGTGCCATAAAGCTTTCCTTCATGAGAGATCACCCAGACAAACCGCATGTCCGACTGTCAATATGACGGCTGTTGCCCGGCAGGCTGGACGCAGTCAGCAGGAATGCGAGTGTTTAATCAGAAAACAAATGCCATATTTTGAGTAGTTTGTTTTTACGGCCCAGCGGGGGGGGGAAGTAACATGAATCCCTTTGAATTTCTGCTGAGGTTATATAAACATGCTTTGAACATACTCATTTGTTTTTGTGCATTTTCCTGCAGACGTCATTCTTGCCGAGGAACACTGGTTCGTGGTTGAAAGTGCATGTGTTTTTCTTGTCTGCTAGCGTGTGTACGAGAGAAAGAGGTCGTATTGTATACCATAGGGTAGGTTAGCATTTATTTGTGCTGTGCCAAGGGCCCAACGTGGCCACCCATGGTGGTTGTGGCGCCTCAGAGTAACACAGCTTGAATCAACAGCCAAGACAAAACACATTTGGACCCCGCTGAGCTTCTCTGTGCGGGGCCAGTTAATGGTCCTGAAAATACAGCACAAACACACGGTTCAACACACAGTAGCTAACATCGTGTCTGCCTTGCATCTGTCCTGCTTCTGACTTGAGTTTAGAAGAATGCTATTAAAGGTGCCCTATTATACTGTTTTTCATCAATATATCACAGGTCTCAGATATATACAAAACATGTCTCTGATTGGCTGAAACACCAAACAGATCATTGCAGCATTACCCATAACCCCCTCTGTTTCAGCCCTGTTTCCAAAGTGCTGATTCTCTGTCTGTTACTTTAGATGAAAATAAGGAGCCCCTCCCCACGCCCCTCTGAGAGACATTTGGTTACAAAGAACTCAATGGTGCTCTAGGAGGAGATTCAGGTGATAAGGGGGGTTACCTTGGTTGCTGATTGGCTAATGGTTACTCAAGACAAAACATCATTATGACATCGTTTTTATATAATTCGATCAGGACAAAAAGTGAGCAAATCTTTTTTCCTGAAACGTTCAGAGTCTCTTAACACAGAGGGGACACATGTTGATGTAGAAAATACATCAAAAAGTGCATTTTGCATAATAGGTCCCCTCTAATAATCAAGCTGACGCATGAAGGACCTGTAGGTTTATGTTACCTGTAGGAAAACGTACCATTATACGACGAGTGTTTTGTTAAAATATCATACATATCGTAGAAAATGTCTTGCTTTATTAAGTAAAAAACGATTTGTCTTCCTGACAGTGTTGAGGAAGCTACTTTGAAAGTTACCAAATACTTTCTTCCTTAAGGATTTGAGCTACAGCAAACTTAACCTTGGAAACAATGTAGTTTGGTTAAGCTGTTAGATGCTTGAGAGGTTCATGTTGTTTATGTTTGCTTTCTCTCATTCCAGGCTTCTTGATTGTTTGCACCTGTCATCCATCCTGTGCAGTGGCGGTTCTAGAACATTTTACATGGGGGGGCAAAGGGGAGGCAAGAGGTCATGCCAGGGTGGCATAGGAGGACGGACAGTACGTGGTATTTTATACTGTATATAACCTATTTATTGTTAATTCATGCCCTAACACAAGTGTTCTTAATGCACAAGAGAAACAAGGTGTTCAGACAAACAATCGGGTGCCCTTTGAGTCCCCCAAGCTCTCAACCATTTTAAATGAAAGGAAACTACACAATGTATTTTAAAGCAATGAATTAATGGAACAGGTTGTTTTGCATTACAATGTAAAATTAAATATATATTTTGTTTTAAAAAAAATTGGTTGTCTTAGACAGACATATTTGCATGTCCTCACTAAGCATTATTACATATTAATTTAATATCAAACCAATCAAAATGGCCAATTATCCCAAAATGTTGCTGCTAATATAATCACATGCTTGTCAACTTTAACTGATCAAAAATCAATTCTGAAAAAATACTTGAATTATCTATGAAATTGCAATATTGTCCCTCAGTTTGTTTCAACCCCGTCACGCCATACCATTTACCCTCCTATTAAAATAATGGATCAGTCCATGTGTGGATCAGTCCATGTGTGGATCAGTCCATGTGTGGATCAGTCCATGTGTGGATCAGTCCATGTGTGATCTGCATTGAGGGAATTACATCACAAAAGTGTCCGTTTCTTCTCTTACCTATATTTCAGTTTTTGTATTTTCAGATTAAGATTGACAAGCTCAACATTTCAACTCTGTTGTATGAATTAATAATAGTAAATAATTGATTATTACAAAAATAAACAATAGTTTTGCAAAATATTACAATGTTGTAATGTCCTTGATTTCCATGTGGTGCCATATCTTAGCTAAACAAGGTCTCATGCCTACTTTTTGTCAAAAACTTCAACCATGTTAAATTTTTTCAAGGAAATTCCTAGTAATTATTTATATTTTGTGCCTGAGGTGGGAACATGTAAGTAGTCCACTACCAGATGTTATGACCAAACATTTTGGTTTCATTTTTCAAAGATATAAAGATCCAAAAGGCACCCGATTCAGAGAATACTCAGAATTCTGCATACTGTAAGTACTTAATTATAATTAAGTACACAAATGACATCTCCCATCTCTTCAGAGAGCTACAGGTGACCTGTGCAGCAACACATTTCAATACATATTTGTCAATACTAAGAGCTGCTAGATTGTGCTGCTGTAATGGAATATGTAAGGAGAATAAGAACATACCATGTGTTCCAGCTGGAGTTTCATCTGCCTCCTGATCCCTGCCTCTGGCCTTCTTTCTGATACTTCATCTTTATTCCTCACATACATTTCTTCTTCTTCACTAATGTCTTCATCTCCTCCTCTTCCTCCTGCTCTGACCCTCCTTGTCTCTTCATCTCCTCCTCTTCCTCCTGCTCTCTTCATCTCTCTTTTCCTTTTCCTCTTTCTGTTCTCATATGTCTTTTTGTTGTTGTTGAATCACTCCTATACTCTGGCCTGCAAGAGTCTACTTGTGAAAAGCACTGGTACAAATGCTTGTATAACTTTACACGTTAGGGCCATGTAGCCTAGCTAATATGTAGCATATCATAAATATAACATCAGAAAGTATTGATCAAACGCACACAGGCAGCTGTGTTTGGATCCAGTTTTTACGGTAAAGGATGTATCCTGGTTTAATTGATCTGGCCTCATGGCTGTGATGTGTAGTTTACGTGGATTTAATAGTAGGCTACCGCGTAGTTTAGCAAAGTGATCGATCTCCCAGCTAACGCTGTCTGCGTAGTATTTTGTAACGTAACGCCCCAAACAGCGCCCGTCTGTTAAACGCTATCGATTCAAACGGCAGCGTTTTATTCATATTTAGTTTCAAGCTCTCGTCCTTAGTAAAAACAAAACTAGTGGAAATGGAAATGCTCCCAGGGGAAGCTGATCCATAGGTGCTGGGACAGCTCGCTCACTCTCTGCAGCGGTGTGAGCCGCGGTCTGTGTGAACGCCGCTCCGCAGTTTAATGCAGGGCCGTAGCTGCGTTTTTAACGGGCCTAAAATGATATTTAAAATGATTCAATTTTAACTAATGTAATGCTTGTTTTGTTGCTTGAGAAGCTTGTGGAAATAGTGTAGGTTTGTTTTAGTACAGTTTTAGGGAAACAAAAGCCCCCCCGTAGATCCGCCCCTGATCCTGTGTCTCCTGTGCTCATCAGTGTCAGCCCCGCCCCTGATTGGTCCCACCTGTGTCTTGTCACCCTGTGCTTAAATTCCCCTGTCTCCCAGTGTTCTTTGTCAGTTCATTTGTCTTATGCTATGGTCAGGTCGATGTTTCTTGTGCTCGTGAAAAGTTTCATTCCTCACTACGTGAGCGCTTTCATTTTGTGTTCGCTATTTTTGTCATCTCGGCTAGAGACTGGTAGTTACCCTTTTTGTTGTTCACTGCTGTATTGGAAAATAAAGTATCTTACAGAACGCCGCTGCTCGAGTCCTCACTAACACTAAGAAAGTGGATCACATCACTCCTGTTCTGAAGTCTTTACACTGGCTTCCTGTGTGTCAAAGAATAGATTTCAAAATACTGCTGCTGGTTTATAAAGCACTGAATGGTTTAGGCCCAAAATACATTTCTGACCTCCTGCTAAATTATGAACCATCCAGATCTCTCAGGTCTTCAGGGACTGGTCAGCTTTCTGTCCCCAGAGTCAGAACTAAACATGGAGAAGCAGCGTTCAGTTATTATGCTCCAAATATCTGGAACAAACTCCCAGAAACCTGCAGGTCCGCTGCAACTCTGACTACTTTTAAATCCAGGCTGAAGACTTTTCTTTTTGTCGCTGCTTTTAATTGAACTAGTCATACCTTAGACTGCACTGTAACTTTTATCCATGTATTTTTTCTTTTAATGTTTATTTTATTAGCTTTTCTTTTTAATGACTGATATTAAATGCCATTTTCTTAATGTCTTTCATTTTTTGTAAAGCACTTTGAATTGCCTTGTGTTGAAAAGTGCTATATAAATAAACTTGCCTTGCCTTGCCTTGCAAATACTTTACCTCTGTCTCCCGGGTCGTGCAATTGGGTCCTACATCCTAAGTGTCTGAGTTCGTAACATAAGCTACGTATGAAAAGGAGTTAAACTGGTCCATGTTGTTTGTAACAGTCTTTGAGGCACTTTTTTCGACCGTACAACAATTATCACAATAAATTGAATGTGCTTGTCTTTTTTATTTCTCAAAGCAGAGACAATGACGTTCAATACATTTTAGAAGCAATTGCAAAAAATGGCGTAACTAATTGAAACGCTATGCAAATATAATGTGGTTGAACTACAAGCAAGCTACTGCAAAAACATTGTTATATATAGCTCTCAACTTCCCAAAGCTGATTTCTTCGATGACCCTGATCGTTGTTACTAAATACTGAGGCACAGTACTGTTATGGATGACATTGTTAGAGATACTGGACTTCAACATAAACACCAGGAAATGCAATGCACCACATACTGCAACCTCAATTTGTCTCAGAGGTGTAACTCTCAAACTACATTAGGCCTGGTGAATGCTAATATAACGTGTATTGTATTTTATGAGGATTAAAAACCTTGGCATTTTGCATCTTGTGAAATCATTTGCCCGGGATAATGACATTGACAGATATAACTCTTGTTCAAAATGCATTTAAAACGTGTTTCTGCATCTAGTTTTAAAGACGTCAGGAAAAACAGAAACTCTGTCTTGAATAGAACTCAAAAAGGAAATCATGTTTTTCATTTGTGGGGGATTACATCTAACAAGGGACATCTGTCTTCGACAAAATGTGGAAGGCCAATTGAGCTTTTCTTTTACTGAACAAATAATAAATAAGGCAGATTTGCACTGCATTAAAATCCTGCTGGACCGCTGCAATTACGACATAAGAGCAGGGCCTTTGGCAGAGAGATTTGTCGGAGACTGTATTATTTTTGTTCCAGTGCTTATGAAGGATGTAGAATAAATACATGTATGAAGGTTTTTATGGCACTTTTCCCTCAAACACATTTAAGGGTGGCGGTGCCAGGTCGCCTGGGCATGCTTCTGTCCATCACTAAGGCTTGTTATGTCTTCCAAAATGTACTTTTTTTCATGCAACATAGATGTATTTTGTTCTGTAATTGATTGGCGATTAGATTGATTGAGACAGACATGTGATGACAGCCTGTAGAAATAAATAACCTAGAATGCCAATGAGTGTTTCAACTACAGCTTTCACTATTTCATCCAGGGAGAGAACATATGCATTTAAATCAGTCCCACACTAAATATAACCTTCCATTGAGGTTGTTTTGGGTTGTCCAAACAATGAACTGTGCATTTTATGTGTTTTTAATCCCTGATACGGCACGATTCTGGGCCAGAAATGACTTCTACTAGAACATCTTCTTTGGGAATGATCCGGGTCTATAAGCCCTTCAGTCTTCTTCTGGGAAATCCTCTTACTAACCGCCAATCTGTCGCTGATGCGTGAAAATATATGACCGCATTTGTTTTCCCAGTTTAAACCTTTTTACAGGAAGCTCTGACCTCTGATTGTGTATTTTCTGAAAGAGTGTGTGAGTTTCTGTGTATTTGTGTGAGTTTGTGTGATAATTGGATGTGTCCAAACCAAGATCTGGGTGGTTGATGTCTTTCTAAACCCTGACAAGGCATGATTCTTCTTCATCTGGGAAGTTGACTCTTACTAACCACCAATATGTTTCTGAAGCGCTGGCTATTGTTTTCCTTATTCAAACCTTTCACACAAAGCTCTATATACCTTCCCCTTGGACCTGATTGACCTCTGACTGTGTATTTTCTGAAAGAGTGTGTGAGTTTCTGCGTATTTGTGTGAGTTTGCGTGATAATTGGATGTGTCCAAACCGAGAACTGGGCGGTTGTCGTCTTTCCAAACCCTGACAAGGCATGATTCTGGCCGAGAAATGACATCTACTAGAACATCTTTGTAGGAAATGATCCAGGTTGGTCCGTCTTTGTCTGGGAAGTTGACTCTTACTAACCACCAATATGTTTCTGAAGCGCTGACATATATTTTCCTAATTCAAACCTTTCACAGGAAACTCTTTCTACCTTCCCCTTGGACCTGATTGACCTCTGATTGTGTATTTTCTGTGAATATGTGTGAATTTCTGCTTATTTACGTGTGTTTGCGTGATAATTGGATGTGTCCAAACCCAAGTTCGAGCTCGCTCCAAGCCACGAAATGCATGAATAAAAAAACCGCAGGAGTTCAGCCAGACTTTACAACAATGCTGACCATAAAATGGGAGGAAGATACACCCTAAAACACTTGGAACGCCCCATGTTTGTGGGTTGAACAAGAATAATAAAACGTTCATGCGTTATTCCCGCTCCATAAAGTTGGATATTAGTTGGTTCTCTTCCTTTGCAAGAAGCCACTCGGTGCCATTCAGTCTTGTCCAGCATGCAAACTAAGTGAAGGGAGACGTCGTCCATCACAATAACCGTAAAGAGATCCTGTTTTCCTCACTTCACTGTGCTGAGTTGTGTTTTTATATCAGTGCTGCATGACGTTAGGCTTCGGTTCCTGCCAGTCTCTCGATGCCCACAGGAAGAAGCAGAATTCTGCAGGAAATTATCCCTCAGAAACGTTATGGATTTTGGAACATCACGAATCCAAAAGTGTGATTTATCTGATTTTAAAGCAAGCCTGCAAATTATATCAAGTTATTTTTAAATGGGTATTGGACCGAAGTGCTGTGGAGACGAAATGGTCCATTGGAGAGGTTCTTCCTGATGACTGGATACAAACTCTAGAGCTGGTTTTATGTTTGACACACAGCTAACGCTCCGGTGTATACAGCAAAGGTTGTGATTTCATTGTATTTCTCACTTTAACCATGTTTGAACGTTTGAAAGTGTCCCATGCTCATTATAGAACCAGATTGACATCCCGGTAACTTGAATTTTTGCCTCGTCAAATCACTGAATTGGAGATTCACTGCCAGACAATGGGCATGTTTACGTTCTTTCATTTATTTCGATGGAGGAAGCTCAGTAGTGTTTTTGGTAGACGGTGAGTTCACGTGTTTCTCAGATAGTCCAATACATGAGTTTGGAAGCCGTTCTTCCAAATGTGGAGGCTTACTGAGCTTTAAGCTGTAATGTGGAAATGAAAATGGATACTACAACGAGGATTTGTTGTATTTTACTGCTCAGAGTTTAAAGAAAAGGTCGATATCACATAGAGCAGATGAGCCATGAATAACTAATAACCCTGTCTAACGAAATAGTCAACGTGAACTGCAATTAACAGTCAGAACCAAATAATGAGTTATATGCAATACGAGACTCAATAAAATGTTCTTACCATCAACCTAATATTTAATTTCATCCCCATGTTTCTCCGTTACAAGAAGTGGAGCAACATTTCCGCCAACTTTCCGAGTTGTTTCGACTTTAGGGCCTGTTCACATGAAGTAAGTCATTTCTCCAATGAATTATTTGCCACATGCATGAAGCATTAGTTCTGAGGAGCTGCATGTCGGCTACGACTTCAAATACCTATTGTGTACCTTTGGTGTTTACGTGCATATCCCCCCGAAGCTTCACTGTAGCAAGTCAATGCACAAACTCTAAAGATATCTTATGAGTCTGGACGCCAGCAGCTCTGCGAGAGAGCATTTATGGAAGTGGAGCGTTAATCTCAATGCTAACATCTGCATGCTAACGATGCTAACCCTATCCTGCTGCCATCATGGCTAACAGGACAAAATAAGTTGGAGAACAACGCTCCCATTATGAACAATTCATAAACCCCTTTGAGCAGATATCCTTAAATCTATCCACATGTTCTTTTCATTAATTCCTTTTATTTATTATCTTCTTTATAGCATCTCTCTTTAGCCAGGGCAGCAATATAAGGCACGGTCTGTGAAGGTTAGATTTCACGATGATAAAAAGCGCATGAACAAAAAATCTGTGTGGATTGCAAAATAACTTAGTTCAGTCAATGGTCTGTATCCCTCCCTGACACTGATACCCTTCAGCAATGTAAAATAAATGGCTCCAGTAATGTCTATTCAACATTTCTCTTCCTCTCCCTCCTGCTTCTTTACCCAGCCAAGAAAACCACATGCACGGTCCATATGATCGAGCGCATATCTAAAGACAATACAGGCTAGGGCTTTTGAATGGCACTCAAAAGAGATCATGTTTTGTGTCCCATTTAGCGGTTTGGGAGAGGAAAGACGCGGACGGAAATCAAAGAAGTGTCTTTGTGGAAACAAAGATCATCTGTCTCCCGTCTTTTAAGCTTTTGACAGGGCGAAGAATGTCTGAGGGATGTGATTAATGAACGTACGGCGAGGGTACAAGTCAGGAAGCATGCACACACACACACACACACACACACACACACACACACACACACACACACACACACACACACACACACACACACACACACACACACACACACACACACACACACACTTGCACGAAGCCAAACAGAGCCCGGGCACCTGGGCATATCCATCACATTTAGAAAAATATGACACATTTTCTGCAGTGAAACGTTAGCTTGAACCAGCCGGCTCAGCTATGTGTCCTGAGGCATGTGTCTTTGGCACACACACACACACCTACACACACACACACCTACACACACACACACACACACACACACAACCTACACACACACACACACACACACACACACACACATACACACACACATACACACACACACACACACACACATACACACACACACATACACACACACACACACACCTATACCATGTAAACATCACTTAAAGGGACATTACATTTCCTGGAGACTTATCCTAAACTTAACCATAACCAACACATGCCTAACCCTAACCCTTACCCTAACCCTAACCAAGTCTTCACCCTAACATTAATGATTCCCCTCATGGGGACCTCCAATTTGTCCCCATAAGGGACGCGAGTCCCCACACGTGACTGTGTAGACAGATTTAGGTCCCCACAAGTATAGTAATGCTAGGACACACACACACACACACACACCTACACACAGAGACGCTGGAGGAGCTTCAACTGTCATCAAAAGTTGAGGATGGAATCGTAGTTAGTGAGACAAATCGTCATTTTATTTCACTGAGGTAATGGCAGTTGGAGAAGCCAATGTCACACACACTCCTAACCACTATACACCTGTTCACAAAGACACACACACACACAAACACACACACACACACACACACACACACACACACACCACACACAACACACACACACACACACACACACACACACACTTGAACTAAACACTCTCACTCCAACACCTATGCACTTCCACACACAAATCAACAAAAACACACAAGGCTGTAATGGAAATATACATTTTTACTACAGGTTTGTACTTGAGTGTGTGTGTTTGGAAAAAGTGCTCCGCTCCGCTGCAGGAAGCAGTAAATGTGACGGACGCTAAATTCCTCTCAGCACTCCGTCTTTTCTCCACGCGTTATTGGTGTTGATACCAGTGGCGTTTTCTCCCGGAGGCCAAGGGAAGCCAGGCTTCCCCTGTTTTTTCGGATTGTAGTTATAATTTAAATAAATAAATAAAAACACTTTGTTTTGTTTCGATAATTCTCCTTTGCTGTGTGTTGCTGCCGGCCGGCTCTCCCCCATTCTCATTGAGTACTTTACAAAGAGTGAAACAGCGCCCCTCTAGATGTTATGGTGAAACAGTAGATTGCACTCTCTGTTGCGAGAGGAGGCCAGCCGAATCTGGCTTCCTTTGGTGAAAAAAAATGGAGGGATTGACCAATCAGATGAGGCCCACGTGATGCCCCTGCCAACCTGTGATTGGTCAGGGCCATGCCAAGGGAAGCCAGCCGCCTCTAGCTTCCCTTCAGGGGCGGCTGGCGGCTGGCGATTTGATTGGACACTGCCATCCAATCAAATCACATCAACATCAGTTTTAATACTGTAACTGTCATCACCGCCGTTAGAAATTATCAAGCAAATGAAGCATTATGGAGGGTGGAGATTTGGCGTACTTAATCAAACATAACTTTACTAAACTTCCGCTACAGCAGCAACTGAAAATTAAATCAGATGGCAGGCCAATGCCCGCACTCGAGCTGTGTGTACACAGAGGAAAAAGGGAGAGAATCGGACGTTCAATGAGGACAATTATGTCCGCACAGAGTGGCTAACTGGAAGCGCTAAACTTCAGCGTCTATTTGGCTGGCCATGTCTTCTTTTTGACAAGGATTCGTGCTCCCTGAACAATCCTTGGGCAACTTCAGGATTCATCGACCTTGCCAACCTGTCACGGGCAATTGAGAGGCACGGTAAATCCAAAAATCACAGATTGTGTGATTGTCTGCCTACATTAATAAGTAAAATGCTTAAATTAATAAGAAGAGAGTTTCAGCTGGAGAGTGCGTGCGGACCTGTCGGTTAGATAACAGGCGTGTGCAAGTCCTGCATCTGTGTGATACAAATGTGTGTCAAATGATACCGGGCGCTGTAATCATTCATCTAGTTACGTTATTGACCGCCCCCCGACCCAAAAAATGGGCTTCCCCTACATTTTTCCCCACGCCACGCTACTGGTTGATACTGGATGAGTTTAAAGCTTCAGAAGTTTCTGCAGAGCCACAGATAATCACACAGAGGAGCTTAACCTCAGGGGTGGAGACGTAAAAACCTCACGTAGACGTAAAAACCTCTCGTAGACGTAAAAACAAAAAGAAGCTGGCTCTATAGTCGACTGTGCCGATGTGGAAAACGTATTAAATGGAGGGCAGGTGACACATGAGGCAGCAGGTATGATTTTAGATCTTTATCAGATTATGGTCAGATTACAAGAGGAAAAGACCATAAGGGCGACATTTTCCTCGACAGAAGGAAGATTTGTGAAATGAGACACCCCGATAAACTTTCTTAAAATTAAGAAGAAAGGCCAAGACACACATTTAGTTTTTAATTTATAACGTTTAAAGTTAAACTAGAGCAGTACAAGACAATAAGGGCAGAGCTTCCGTTGACACGTTCTAGTTCAGATCAAAAACAGATAAAATACAAGGACAATCAAAAAACTAAATGGACATTTTTTGATGACGACATCCCCAGAAAAATCAGAACTTGAGAACTGATGCCTAGACACTTAACAGAAAGTATTTACAATATATATATTACTAACATATTAAGACTTTTATGGCGCGTTTCCGCTGGTTTATTTATGTCTGTAGGCCGTTGTTGTGAGTGTGGACGGTCGGAGCATATAACGTTAGCTTAGCCAAGCTCCATTTAGAAAACACGCATTTTAAAAGGTTTTTAGCCTGCCGTCTGTCTGCAGACTTGTCAAAGCATTAATTCATGGTTTTTACTAACCGGTATCAGTGTGTTGTTACTTCGGCATCATTTTGAAACGTATATTACAATTAAATCACGGTCAAATATGTTCATCTTGTTGTAGTTGTAGCCCCCTTGCCAGCGATGCTCTCTAGTTTAGCATACTCAGCCCGACTCAGCCTGGTTGTTCCTGGCCCTAGAACCACGATTTTATGGGGTCAGAAAAACTGTGAATTAGGACCCGCTAGCCGGTACTAGGCCAAGTGGAAACGCAACCAAAAACGGGCCCCGCACGGCTCGGCACGCTTAAAGCGAGCTACCCGCTGCAGCGGAAACGCGCCATAAGAGGGTTCATGTACACGCTTAAAAACACCCAACACTAACCAAATATCCGAAATGTAATCAAACTATTACCACTGAATGGTCCCAAAACATTCATTTAATCTGTCTAAACATTGGTTTAAAATAGATGTGTTGACTAGGGGAATTTGAAGCACACATTCATCATTTAATAAATAACTTTATTCGTATTTTCCTGTGAGGTGGTTTAAAGTTGGTGCAAGTCAGTGAACCAGATTGGACTTTTTGACTTAGAGATACACAATTACTGTACAGTAACGGAAAGAGTCCTAATAATGGCAAACACAGACACACACATGCAATTACAGCACAGCATCCACACACACACACACACACACACACACACACACACACACACACACACACACACACACACATACACACACATACCATGTATACATCACTTCAGGGGACTTTACATTGACTTACATGCATTTCTTGGAGACTTATCCTAACCTTAACCATAACCAACACATGCCTAACCCTAACCCTTAACCTTACCCTTACCCTTAACCTTACCCTAATCCTAAACCTAACCAAGTCTTCACCCTAAAATGAATGATTCCCCTCATGGGGACCTCCATTTTGTCCCCATAAGGGAGGCGAGTCCCCACATGTGACTATGTAAACAGATTTAGGTCCCCACAAGTATAGTATCCACACACACACACACACACACACACACACACACACACACACACACACACACACACACACACACACAATCTGATGGTCTGCCTGCTCTGGTAATAGCCGAGCAAACACAGACAGAACTGGACTGATGTATCTTTAATGATGGACACACACACTGAAGAGATAATAAATGGAGGAAACCTGTTACAGATTCACTTCCTCTAAAGATGTTTTAATGTGAAGGTTAAGCCACTGTTTGGCTTTCTAATACACTGTACATGTAGTACTGTGAATGTACTATACTGAGAAGACTGACCTGTGGGACATGGAGCACAATGCCAGGCTGTTGTAGTGACACCAAGTGAAGCTCTGCACTGCCATCTTCTGGCTTTGAACACAGTGTGATAAGAAAGTAGATTCAGCTAATGCATTCAGCTGATTTCATCACAAGCAATACAGTCAGTAAATAGTAGAGGAGTGGGGACTTACAGAGACAAATACAGCTATTATGCAACAGCAATGATTGGATCTTTATCTCTTGAGTGCAGAGTAAGAGCATAATCTCTCCAAACACAAGGTTTAAAGAAACCAATGTGAGCAAAGGTTCATTTCTATTGAATATGTATTTGAACAACTTATAGTTAATTGAAGAGAGAAACTGCAACAGCTTTTCCCCTGAGTTCTTGCACATACATTCAAAAAATGTAAAGGAAGGTTAACTCAACAAGCTCTTAGCTCATAGAAACCGTACCTGCTGGAAATGTGTTTTAAATACTACTAGTGTTCAACAGTAACGTGCTTTAATGGCAAACTAATTACATATGCCGAGTACCTGTAGATTTGCATAACGTTCAGACGGAACCAAAATAACCACTGACTTCATATTTGTTACGTTTTCTCTCCTTCAACATCTGCTCTTGCAATACAATTACAACCAAAGCATGATTAATGTGTTATGGTTTATGCACTCATACTTGGTGAGGGAAAAGAGGTGGTGTTGCATAATGGGAGTAAAGGAAGAAGTTAAGTAGAAAAAGCTAGTCCGAAAAGGGACGAGTTTGAGGGTGAATTTCAATTAGGAGACGACTGTTTGTGTCGAAAATGAAACAGAAACCCAATGCTGACTTACATAATGTACTTAACTTACTTTCTTCTTTGTTTCATAACGAACATACTTATTTTAACGCCAACAAGCATCTTTTCCTACACCGCTTTTTCCCTTAAACCTTTTCACATAGTAACATAATGTCGGTTACTTAACTTAGATCACGTACGTAACAAAACCTTTAGGAGAAGTCTTCATGTCAGAAAACTACCCAGTGCATTTTTGAAGACCCATTAATATGAAAATACGTTGAGGTGCAGGGAAGGAAATACAAACTATATCAGCTGACTTTATTCTGTATAATAATCCATATTATCCAAGTGTTTCAGTCGAGAGAGATTTAGTTTTTCGGATCAATGGACATCCAGAACAGTGGTCGTCTGTTTTCAGGATAATGAGAAAAATTGAGTTTCTGACTATTTTCGTTTTTGGAATAATGTGCTGTCGGCACAGTGGCACAGTTCTTAGTCACCCTACTGTAACAGTTCCTGGAAGCATTTCCTCCCTTTGAGTCTGGGATTAAAACCAACAACTGTCACATCATCAACTTTTGACACTAGCTGGTTGTTCTCCGTGTCCTTTAAGTGACTCTGCAGAAAATTCAGCCAGCATGAACAACAGACACGCCGCTTCACTGATCTTTCAGCAGGTTTTTATACAGCAAATCTCCTTCCATTTACAGGGTCTGAGGTCAATATTCACAACTGATTCACAACATGTTGAAAAGATTCTTTGTAGCTTCAAATTGGCCAGGAAGAGAGGCAACAGGAGACAGAATAAACAGGTGGAGACCATCTGACCTGTGGGTCAACATGCATTATGCACACAGTCCTCCTCTACGCTTACATGCGTGCATCCATCCTTGATTCCAGATCCAGTCCAGCTTGTAACAATCTGCGCTCGCATCAAATCATCCGTCCCGAGCGGTGATTGAAACAAGATGGCCGCAGCGCTGGGAGGATGATTTGTAAAGAACATGGCAACAAATTATTTACAGGGATCCTCGCCACCCAAAGAAGCATTCGCAGGGAGAGGAGGTTCGAGTTTTACTGCGACGGATAAGACTTTTATGAGATGTGATGGACAGATTCAGAGCGGAGAGTTGTGGCTCTGGTGAGGGCCGCTCGCTCGTCCACTGGGAAACATAAAGGAGAGGATGGGAGGAGAGATAGAGGAGGAAGAGTAGAGGTTGAAGGAGAGGAAGAGGGGATATTGAAGAAAGAAAACATATGAGAAATACTTAGATAATGCTAATTCTCTCGTTCATATTAGTAAAGAACTCTCTGCTCCAGCTTCTCTTGGATAACTGGACTTACTCACACTGTACATTTTCTCTTTTCACCCTCTGTCTGAAACCAGAGCCCAGTCTGCTCTGATTGGTTAGCTGGCCGGCTCTGTTGTGATTAGTCAACCGCTTAGAGATGTCCCGCCCCTTAGCCTATGTTAAGTGATTTTGTAAAGTTAGGGTGCCAATGGCGCCTTCCCAACTTCATACCCCTTTACTTCCAGTGTCTGTGCTTTGAACTTAGTCTTCATTTTGATCTTGACTACACATTTGTAAAGTTCTGCGATGCCAAATCTGGCCAAGGCGCCTTCGTTTCTCTTGCATGAACTATGCCCTACTTTTTGATCTCAACACACTTACGTAGGGTTTCATGAATGCATCTTGCACAGTATATAAAGCTTAAAGGTGGGGTAGGTACGTTTGAGAAACCGGCTCGAGATACACTTTTTGTTATATTCCATGGAATGCTCTAAACATCCCGATAGCAATGAATATCTGAAGTGTTTTGACAAAAAATCCATTTAAAAATATCATCTGTGGAAGCCGTGGCGCTGTAAAAAGCACGACCCGGCTAAAGTAACTGGATGGCCTACCTGCCTGTCAGCCTTCCATCTGGGCACAAACTTACCTCGTGCCCTCATTGGTCATGTGCGCGTTCGTGTGTGTTGGAGGAGGGGCTCTGTAAGGAAGTGGCAGATTTGTTCCGGTTGTGTATTTTCAAATTCTAGCGCACTCGAGCTGGTTTCTCCAAAATGGCCTACCCCACCTTTATGCTAAAATGGTGAACAATTCGGAGTCTCACACCCAAACTCACAAAGTGAAATCAGTGCAACAATTTTCGTCGTGGCATGTATTTATTTCTGTAACTTTCCGATAATTTGGCTGCAGAAGTTGCTCCCTTTCCACATTTCTGCATGTTATCTATATCTACTGTATGTTTTCCAGGAGAAAGTACGAAAAAAAACTCAGCTTGAGTATCGTAGATTATATAAATCACAGAACGCAGCCTCAAATTTACGATGTGGTCACCACTTGACCGGAGTTCCTCTTTTCTTGGTTAAAATGTCAAGTTTCAGAATATTGCTGAACTCCAGCTCCCGGCCTATTCAAATGATTTCTTTCTCTGGAGCAGCTGTGCGTGAAAGGACCATTTTCTTAGAGTAAAACCTCAACCTGTGAGTGCTAATGGGGCCGCGGGGAGAGGTCTGGCATGGGGAACGGGGCCTTTGGGGGAGAGGAGGGGCCGACGCAGGGCAGGACGCAGAGCGAGAGGCTTGTAAAAGTTGTCTGGGGCTCATGCGGTCTCGCTGCGTTTCATGGAGGCTGATGTTAACTGCGTAGCGAGGTGGAGGGTCTGAGCCCGGCTGTTTATCCTGGAGAGAAAGGGAGAGACGCTGAGAAAAAGAGAGGACTTCGGAGGATGCTGGATCTGGTGGGATTTACAGTGCGTGTGAGAGTTGGACAGGAATGTGGCGAATGCTCGTCGTGCCATCCGACTGACAGAGAGATTGTTGTCTTTATGATACTCTTATATCCATAAGGGACCTTTTCATACAGGATATCACTCCACTCCTTAAAGGTCCCCTATTATACTGTTTTTCATCAATATATTATAGGTCTCAGATATACAAAAACATGTTTCTGAAGTGTTTGTCTCCAAACACCAAACAGATCATTGCAGCATTACCCATAATCCCCTCTGTTTCAGCCCTGTTTCCAAAGTGCTGATTACTTTAGATGAAAATAAGGAGCCCCTCCCCACGCCCCTCTGAGAGAGATTTGGTTACAAAGAACTCAATGGTGCTCTAGGAGGAGATTCAGGTGATAAGGGGGGGGGGGGGTTACCTTGGTTGCTGATTGGCTAATGGTTACTCAAGACAACACATCGTTATGACATCATAAAGTGGCCAAAATCTGATCAGCTAATTTTTCTGGATAAAGTTGATTATATTTTCAATTCAAATAGCGAAAGTTTAGCAAATAAAATATATTGTACTTTTTAATTGAAAACGCAAAAGTTGTACAATTGTTAAGCTATGGGTTGGACTGTAAATGTAACCAGTATTGTATGAAAGCAATTGGTACCAGAAATGAGAAAACCTGGTATTTATGTGCTTGATGTTTCTTTTGATCAGATCCACCTGTATCTAAAGAAGTCAGGATCCTGTGATTCCAGTCATTGGCAGATTTGAGTTTCCTCTCCTTATGTAAGCCTCATTGTTGCTCACACAATCCCTCATGCTCCTGCTGTTTTCATCACTGTAAAGGGATTCAAGGAAATTCAAGTCCCATCACTCGTCTGTCAGGACCATTCCTCGCTCGTTGTGAGTCCATATCCAAAGCGCTCGGGTCTTGAACTCTGCAGAACATCGGTAACCTCTTTCCCTTTTGGCCGTTTGATCCGTTGCACAGATGGTTTGCTTCAGGAGGAAAGGTGCTGAGTGAGAGCTGAAAAACAGGGTTTACGGTATCAAAAGATCCCGAAAAACACTGACCGCTCACGCTTTCCTGACAGAAGAAGGTCAGGGCCAGCGGAGGAATGAGCACACCCAAAGGCTCGGACTGAAGGTAAGGATAATGGTTGTTTCTATTGGTAGGAACTGAGCTTTAATTACACATAAAAGGATTTTCGTGCATTCAAAACCTTGACATTTTCCGAATGCTACTTTGGGATGGAAACAGTAGGCGAACTGGGGTTTAGTTGTGTCAAACGTTTATGTAATGCCCCTATAAAATAAATAATCTTGTGAGGTGGCAAGTGCTAATGGGGATCCTAATGAACACATAGGAAAATACTACATTAGTGACGGGAATTACGGCTTTGCGACCACGAAAGATGTCTCTGTTACTTTCCATGTGACGCTAATAGTTATTTGTTTGTAAACAGATGAAGTATGATATTCGACCCTAGTCAAAAAGCGCCAAACTGACAAATATGTACATTATTTAAAACACAACATGTCCGCTTCCCGCCGATTCCTCCCATTTTCTGAACCCTGGACTGTGGATCTAGGTCTGATGAAGCAATAATTAACCATGTACTTTTGATCGTTGCATGGAAAGTGTGTATTTTTGGAGATAACGAGATGTTAAACAAATGTGCTTTGAGTCAAATGGGCAATTGTTCTGATTTATGAGCCTTTGGACGAATGGCATTGAACCTTTGCAATAGGGTCATATCTGAAAGGGACTGTCAGATGTCAGAGATTCTCCCAAGACAAACATTTGACGGCAGATTTTTTAGTGTCTACCATCAATCAGCCGCATTTGCTTTGATTGGAGGTGCTCAGACGCCGGCGGTGGAAACTGTTGTTGTAGTGAGAGGCTCCCAGATGGAAATGGGTGTCACCAAATGTGATAAAGGGTGTTGCTGAGAAAGAGGCAGTGGTGTAGTGGGCGTTGGACACAGGGGTTGGACGTGGGGGTACGCCCACTTATTTGAAGCATGATCTTTTTTTTAAATAGTCTAATAAATATAAAATCATTGCCAGTGTTATCAGTTGCAAGTGTGTATTTGTTGTAATAATGACAAAAACATAATACATTTCACAGTAATTATAATGCAAAATAAAAACGATTTCCTTAAAGAATTATGCTTCGTCATCACGCTCGTGACCCCGCGGCGAGCTGGGGGTGTGTCAGTGATACACCCACGGCCAGCTCGCCGCTCGCCGATTTTGCGGCAGCTCTTTCCCTCAAGAACGCTAACGAAAAAGCTCTTTAATGGCAGAAAAACATTTTTTACTTGACTTCTTTTCTAGAAAGAATATCATTCACAAGAAGAAAGAGGCTAGCAGCACCGAAGCTACAAGTGAAGCTGCTAGTACTACATCATCAGCAGTGGCGATTGTTTGGGGTGACCTAATTAAAATAGCGTCCCCCCAGTAAAAAAATCCCCACTACACCACTGGAAAGAGGTGACATATCTCAGTCACTTTTCCCAAGGATAGTAGGATCCGTCAATACGTCTGAAAGAGCATTCGTTTCAAAGAGACCATGGAAAGCTTTAAATCTCATTTCACCAGATATATGATGGTGATGTTATAGGAAGGAAAACAGATTAATAATGTTAAAATGCTCTTCTCCTCAGTTTTGACCTATACAGTCTATGGTTTTGACCCATAAAATAGTCGTCAGAATGAGTAAACCCTTCACAATGCTCTCCACCTCATGAGCTAAAGGGCCTCTCATCTGGTTTTTGCTTTCCTGATGAGATGTCTGATGAGGGTTTCCGTTGAAAGCTGTTGAATTTCTCCCTGGTGTGTTAGCAGCTTCCCCCCGGGGCGACCTCCCACTCTGAACAATGTTGACACGTTATGAGCTCGCTGTGTAACTCTCCCACTTCCTTTGATTCCCTGTAAGAGCAAGTGTGTGTGCTCGTATGAAAACACAACCCCATTTGGCGTATTTAACTCTTATTCTCTTATGACTGCTCCCTTTCACTGACATCCCCTCAATTAGTGTCCTCTGCCTTTTTGACTCCTTCAGAAAGTTGTCTGACAGCCTCCTTAAAATGAGCAATTATCACTGTTTTCATTTTTAAATATCGACCGTCTTGGTCAGGATATAATTATAATTAGGATATCCTTTTCCCACTTGCCAGTAATAAGTCACATTTGATGATTTCCCATGTTTTTCCACGCCAAACGTTGATGTTCGTATTGAAGCCCTGGGTGATGGATTTCAGGCGCTTCTCAAAAACAACATGGTACACCTTTTAATCGTGGCGGTCCACTTTACACATTAGCACAATCAATTTAATTGGGATAATTGCCGAGCGAGATGTGACAACAAAGACCGAGGTGAACGACCCAAGGCATGCTATCTCCCAGCATGCATTTCTCCCTTACGTCCAGTGGCTGCAGTGGAACATTTGAAGCGTTTACAATGAGAGGGACGCATTCCAAACCTCATCACTGTGCACATTTGTCCATGTGCTGTTCACAATGTGTGCCGGAGACGCCACTTTAATGGTTTTAGAAGCCAGATTCTCATGTGTCACGTTCTCCGAGCTCTCATCACGTTGAAGACGAGGTTAAACCACTCGTTGAGTTCCAGTTTCTGAATAATGCTGTTCTTTGTAAACGGGTACAATGCACAGTACCATTAACACAGCATGTGGGCGGGAACATTGTCACACCCTGCATGAGCGTCCAAAGTTTGTCTGTGACATTTTGTGAGTTTCAAGGCTCAATGAGTGGGATTTTCCTTAAAATAAAAACGACTTATACAAAAATAATCCCTCTCAATTATCACTGTCTGAATCTGCGGAGACACTTCAGATTGTTTTATAACTTTCCTTTTCATTTGGCTTTTTGGGCCACAAACTCTTAGGGAACATAGGGAACAGGTAGAAGGCATGCAAAAGGTCACAAAATGAGAGTAATCCACCAAAAAAAGCTTACAACCCACAACTAACAAATGTCATGGTTGTGCCTTACAGTGCAGAGCAGAGTCAAAGCTTTTTAAAGAATAATATAATAATACATTATGTATTAATTAATGCATCCTAAAAGAGTATTGTGAAATTAGCATAACTTGTACATTTAAATGCCACTAAATAAACTCAAAATATAGTTACGCTTAAAGGTCCCATGTCATGCTTTTCCGGTTATCACCCGTCCCCTTGTTGTTATGAAGGTTTTTCTGCATGTAAACGGTCTGCAGTCACAAACCCTCAAAGTACACCCTGTAGCGAGTAAAGCTCTAACACAGAGAATACCTGTCTGTGCTGCCCCAGAACGCCTCGTTGGACATTTCTCATTCTCCATTGTTTGCTTCCTGGGTTCTGTGACGTGTGAACACCCAGATCAACAGAACAAACAGGCCCAAATGGACCAATCTGCGGAGCACCTCGCACACCAGGATCCCTTGGCTAACTAACAGGGAGTCTCATTGACTTGCATAGAGCTCCCTGAACGCTGGTAATAGATGAGTTGTGATGGCGGAGACCCATTCTCACAGCGCTATAAACCTTTTACTCAATATCAAGCCACACTTATTGTTTTTACTTCGGCTGTGAGTGTTTCTGTGCTCAGGATGAGTTTCGCTTGTTCTCGCTGTATCGCCAAGCCGGAAACCTGTCCGCTCCTCGCAGCAGCGAGCCTTGCAACGTCCCGACCAATCAGAGCACACTGGGCTCACAGGGAGGAGGGGGGGCAGGAGCTCCAACAAGCCGTTTAGGACAGAGAGTGAATACACACACAGAGATGCTGTGAGAAACCAATGTGAGTTTGGAACATTGAACAATGTAAATCTATTCTAGTCTACAATTATGATCAGTAGAAATGGCCATGACATGGGCCCTTTAATAAAGCATAGATCGATTGATGTCATGGTGTCGTTATCAAAGGTACACAGAGAATGATTCCCAGTAAACTGCGATGAAATGACTAAAACCCTTAAAGCAGGCACTGGATGGCTGTGAATAGCATCCGCCAGAAACAGCAGATATTCTCTAATATCCTAACAAAATAAAAACAATGATATCCTTCCTTTAGTTGCCGCCTCACAACACCTCGCTAACAGTGGCTTAATCCAGCATATTCAATAGTGAAGTCCACCATGATGTTAATGAAATGTTCTGTGTTTGCAGTCACGCACTTACAAGGTTTTAAAAACACAATGCGAGTGCAAACCATCACATGTGCACGGTTTGCATGCTAAATTCAGGGTGAAAAGGGCCATGCACATCCTCAGATTTAAACATGTATTAAACATGAGGCAGGTCTTGCACACTGAATGCCTGGCGATGTCAGCAGACAAGACAGGAAGAGAAGAATCCATCTTTCAGTCGTCACTCATCACCACGTGTCGCTCAGTGACCGGAGCAGAGGCTGTTACGGGGGTGCGTGTCCGTCAGGGCCATTACACACACACACACACACACACACACACACACACACACACACACACACACACACACACACACACACACACACACACACACACACACACACACACACACAGCCTCGTGCCGACTCCACTGGCATAATTAGAAACATTTGGGATCATTTGCAAAGGGAACACGAGCTCTGATGGGATCCAGATGCACTACTGGGTTTCACCGAAATACAGGAACCCTTATTTACGAGGGGCCATTACTGGCTCCTCACCCAGGGAGGTGTGTGTGTGTGTGTGTGTGTGTGTGTGTGTGTGTGTGTGTGTGTGTGTGTGTGTGTGTGTGTGTGTGTGTGTGTGTGTGTGTGTGTGTGTGTGTGTGTTAATGATTGTTTGTTGCAGGATCATCAATATTTAGGTCAGATTGAGTTTAATGGCTTTTGTTTTTTGAGAGAATGTGTTTTTTGTTGTTGTGTTAATTGTGAGCTTAAATTATTTCATACATTAAAGAAGTTGCCAACGAAGTCAAGCTTGAATTCCTTTTATTGGATAGCATTTGGTCCTTTCAGGATATGCAACTCGTTCTCCATACAAGTGGACTTTTTGTGTCTAAAGACGAGTTTTATGTCAATATGTCTGACACAGTGTAATTCGAACGTCTTCTTCTTTTGTTGTCAACAAAAAGCCTCTTTTGGATTTCCTGTGGAGAAGGAAAAGAAACACACGTTTAGCTTCTTATTTGAGAAGTGAGACTCAGACAAAGGAAGTACAACAGTGTAGACATGTACTTAACATAATGGGACAGAGAAAGAAGAAAGTGAATTAAAAAAAACAAGAGATTTTGATAAATAAACTTCAATAATATACATTTTTAATACAAAACAACATGTTTTTCTTCAATATAGAGTAAATCATAACATTTGACAGTTTGATTATTTTTATATAAGTGTTTAATAGTTTGAAAGTCTTAACAAATTCTTCAATTTCCCATAAAACATCCAGTACAATTGGAAGTAAGTTGTTTTTTGCCATTCATATATGTAAAATGTTGCAGATAACCATTATGTTAACAATGCATTCAACATTACATGCACTGACATGACTGCAATAACGGTTTGTAAAGCTTCTAGCACTATGCTGCCCCCTTGTGGCTGGGATATAAACTTGAATGTTGCACGTATTAGATTAAAAGTGCTACTTTTGGATATATTTGTTGACAGGAGATGACAGATTGGTGAGTATCATGTAACATTCCCATAAAACCGTCATACTCTCATGATCCAGTTACTTACATTTTTATTTAACTGCTGCTTCCAAAAATCCATCCACATCCAGCGTCTGACTTTTCCCACTGTTCCTTCAGTTTGCCTGGAACATGGAAAAGGAAAAAAGACAAATAAACAAATAACTTCTTTGTTACAAAGGCATTTTTTTAAACGTAGAAACCTAAACTTTTTTCCTCTTTTAGGCCACAAGCGTCACTCATACATGTTTTCTTTAAGATGTGTTCTCCATGCACTCTAATACCCCTGTTAATGTGTTGTGTGTAACAAAGGTATATTCAATTAATGTATAAACATGATCATGGCAAAACAATTGTTTCACCTGTTCATAAATCATAAAAACAGAAGCAAACACTCTTTAGATCAGGTTCTCTTTCGCCTCTGTAAGCTGTGGATCATCTCTGACCTTTCAGCAGTGGTGAGTCCATCGATTACAATCAGATCAGAACATCTTCATCGTTCAGTCTCTCCTCGGCCTCCATCACCACTTCCTGTTTGATCAGGAAGCTCAGTGTTGCTTCTGAACATCTCCATGATGCTGCGTGACATCACTCAGGTGTCAGTGAACTGATCGATGGTAGGAAGGATCCCTGCAGAGAACACACATATTCAGTGAGGAAATGACATGGCTGCACATATGGATATTGGTGTGTGTGTGTGTGTGTGTGTGTGTGTGTGTGTGTGTATGTGTGTGTGTGTATGTATGTATGTATGTATGTATGTATGTATGTATGTATGTATGTATGTATGTATGTGTGGCCAAGCATTACTATAATTGTGGGGACCTAAATCTGTTTACACAGTCACGTGTGGGGACTCGCCTCCCTTATGGGGACAAAATGGAGGTCCCCATAAGGGGAATCATTAATGTTAGGGTGAAGACTTGGTTAGGGTTAGGCATGTGTTGGTTATGGTTAAGGTTAGGATAAGTCTCCAGGAAATGCATGTAAATCAATGTAATGTCCCCTGAAGTGATGTATACATGGTGTGTGCGTGTGTGTGTGTGTGTGTGTGTGTGTGTGTGTGTGTGTGTGTGTGGCCTAGCATTACTATACTTGTGGGGACCTAAATCTGTCTACAGTCACGTGTGGGGACTCGCCTCCCTTATGGGGACAAAATGTAGGTCCCCATGAGGGGAATCATTAATTTTAGGGTGAAGACTTGGTTAAGGTTAGGATAAGTCTCCAGGAAATGCATGTAAGTCAATGTAATGTCCCCTGAAGTGATGTATATATGGTATGTGTGTGTGTGTGTGTGTGTGTGTGTGTGTGTGTGTGTGTGTGTGTGTGTGTGTGTGTGTGTGGGGGTGTGTGTGTGTGTGTGTGTGTGTGTGTGTGTGTGTGTGTGTGTGTGTGTGTGTGTGCACCTTTTGCAGGCCGGGTGAGTGTCAGTGTAACCTCAGCTGGTGAATTCTTGAACAGCTTTAGCACCCTCTGCAGTGAGAAGAGAAAACGTTGAACATAAATATTACTCCACTACAATTTCAAAGTCTTGCATTCAAAACCCTGCTGGAGTAGAAGTCTTAAATGCTGAATACACTTAAGGTATACAAACTAAAAGTTAGTAAGGTGCAGTCAAATGTTCCCTGTCAGGGTTCACTATTATTTATCATATTTTCGGATTAATAACAGTGCTGCATTAATGTGTATGTTTTATTTTACTGCTGAAGATTTACTGTCTGTAAACGATCATCCTATATTTGTAGCTTCGTCCTGGGAGAGTCATGTATCTTTAAAAAGTCAACTTTTCATGAGAACTCACTAGCAATAGGGTCAGAACATTTAGCCACTTTAAGTAAACTACTGTAGCTTTCGGAAACTATGTATTATTCAATAATTGCATATAATCAAATGACTGCACCATATCTGCCTAATTATAGCTCATGTCTGATTTTAACACCACAGGTCGCCAGGTTTCCTTTGTGACAGTGATGCGTCACACTGATACGTCATTGTACAATAGACTCTAGAGAAAAGTAAGTCCATTACATATAAGCAAATCACGGATAAGTAATCAGATTAGTGCCACGTCATTAATGGCAGAGATGGCAAAAGTACACACATCCTTTACTCAAGTAGAAGTACAGATACTCGTGTTTAAAAATACACTGGTGAAAGTAGAAGTACTGACTAAACTTCTTTACTCAAGTAAAAGTAAAGAGGCTTTGAAATGTACTTCAGTAAAAAGTACCCATAACTAGCAGCTGTTTTAAAGAGTACCTGACCTCCCTTTATATTAATAGAACAATAATGTCATTGTTAGCTAATGAATGTTTCCATGCTGAACAACGGCAACATGACAACGTTTCCATTGGTCCCTCTTCTTTAGAGAAGACCAGGAAATGATGGATACACGGATCGTGTTCAAATCAATAGGCACGCAATGACTCTAAAGAATAATGATCACGCATCAAACACACATTCAGACTAAAGGAACCAGCTGTTTGGGAAATGAGAGAAGTAGAAAGTACAGGTATTTGTGTTTAACATGTAAGAAGTAGAAAGTACAGGTATTTGAGTTCAACATGTAAGAAGTAGAAAGTACAGGTATTTGTGTTCAACATGTAAGAAGTAGAAAGTACAGGTATTTGAGTTCAACATGTAAGAAGTAGAAAGTACAGGTATTTGAGTTCAACATGTAAGAAGTAGAAAGTACAGGTATTTGTGTTCAACATGTAAGAAGTAGAAAGTACAGGTATTTGTGTTCAACATGTAAGAAGTATAAAGTACAGGTATTTGGGTTCAACATGTAAGAAGTAGAAAGTACAGGTATTTGAGTTCAACATGTAAGAAGTAGAAAGTTCAGGTATTTGTGTTCAACATGTAAGAAGTAGAAAGTACAGGTATTTGGGTTCAACATGTAAGAAGTAGAAAGTACAGGTATTTGTGTTCAACATGTGAGAAGTAGAAAGTACAGGTATTTGTGTTCAACATGTAAGAAGTAGAAAGTACAGGTGTTTGTGTTCAACATGTAAGAAGTAGAAAGTACAGGTATTTGTGTTCAACATGTAAGAAGTAGAAAGTACATGTATTTGTGTTCAACATGTAAGAAGTAGAAAGTACAGGTATTTGTGTTCAAAATGTAAGAAGTAGAAAGTACAGGTATTTGTGTTCAAAGTGTAAGAAGTAAAAGTACAGGTATTTGTGTTCAACATGTAAGAAGTAGAAAGTACAGGTATTAGTGTTCAACATGTAAGAAGTAGAAAGTACAGGTATTTGTGTTCAACATGTAAGAAGTAGAAAGTACAGGTATTTGAGTTCAACATGTAAGAAGTAGAAAGTACAGGTATTTGAGTTCAACATGTAAGAAGTAGAAAGTTCAGGTATTTGTGTTCAACATGTAAGAAGTATAAAGTACAGGTATTTGAGTTCAACATGTAAGAAGTAGAAAGTACAGGTATTTGAGTTCAACATGTAAGAAGTAGAAAGTTCAGGTATTTGTGTTCAACATGTAAGAAGTAGAAAGTACAGGTATTTGGGTTCAACATGTAAGAAGTAGAAAGTACAGGTATTTGTGTTCAACATGTGAGAAGTAGAAAGTACAGGTATTTGTGTTCAACATGTAAGAAGTAGAAAGTACAGGTGTTTGTGTTCAACATGTAAGAAGTAGAAAGTACAGGTATTTGTGTTCAACATGTAAGAAGTAGAAAGTACATGTATTTGTGTTCAACATGTAAGAAGTAGAAAGTACAGGTATTTGTGTTCAAAATGTAAGAAGTAGAAAGTACAGGTATTTGTGTTCAAAGTGTAAGAAGTAAAAGTACAGGTATTTGTGTTCAACATGTAAGAAGTAGAAAGTACAGGTATTAGTGTTCAACATGTAAGAAGTAGAAAGTACAGGTATTTGTGTTCAAAGTGTAAGAAGTAAAAGTACAGGTATTTGTGTTCAACATGTAAGAAGTAGAAAGTACAGGTATTTGTGTTCAAAGTGTAAGAAGTAAAAGTACAGGTATTTGGGTTCAACATGTAGAAAGTACAGGTATTTGTGTTCAAAGTGTAAGAAGTAGAAAGTACAGGTATTTGAGTTCAACATGTAAGAAGTAGAAAGTACAGGTATTTGTGTTCAAAGTGTAAGAAGTAAAAGTACAGGTATTTGTGTTCAACATGTAAGAAGTAGAAAGTACAGGTATTTGTGTTCAACATGTAAGAAGTAGAAAGTACAGGTATTTGTGTTCAAAGTGTAAGAAGTAAAAGTACAGGTATTTGGGTTCAACATGTAGAAAGTACAGGTATTTGTGTTCAAAGTGTAAGAAGTAGAAAGTACAGGTATTTGAGTTCAACATGTAAGAAGTAGAAAGTACAGGTATTTGTGTTCAAAGTGTAAGAAGTAAAAGTACAGGTATTTGTGTTCAACATGTAAGAAGTAGAAAGTACAGGTATTTGTGTTCAACATGTAAGAAGTCAAAGGAAAAAGTGGTCAGAAAAATAAGTAGTGGAGTAAAGTACTGATACCAGAATAATCGACTTAAGTACAGTAACGAAGTATTTGTACTCCACTACTTCCCACCTCTGTTAATGAATGAATAAACCTGATTTATGATGTGCACATACAGAGTAGGTGAGCTCTTTGAGGGACTGTCCGTTGATGGCCAGCAGGACGTCGCCCTCCTCGATCCGCCCGCTCTGCTGCGCCGGCTGTCCGGAGAAAAGCGTCTTGATCCGGACCAGGCTGTTGAAATCCTGGATGGGGGGGTCCAGCTCACACATCAGGAAACTGAAGCCCAGTCCGTTGGCACACTTAGTCAGAGTCACATCCTGGGTGTTGTCTGAGGGTTTGGAGAAAAGGAGTATTTGGGATGATGAAGAGATGGTGGCGAAGTCCATAGGGACTTGGCTAGGCAACTGGAAGGTCACCAGTTCAAGTCCCGGAAAGACTAAGTGCTACCGAGGTGTCTACACTGCTTCCCGGGCGCCGTACATAATGGCAGCCCACTGCGTCTAACACTAGGATGGGTCAAATCATTATACTTATTTGGGAGTAAAGGTTTTCCCAGTAGCTTCCTTTCTTTCTTGGATAAACAGCAAATGGTATCACTGGTCTTACAAAAAGTTTGGAATTTCAACCCAACATTTTGTAAAGACGAAAGTATGTTGGGAGGCTACTATCATCCCAAACAGAACAGAAAATAATATTTTATAAAAAAAGAAAAACGGATTAAAAAAGTCATAAATAGATGTTTTGAACTGTCATTTTTTACCATTTAAGGTAACTATAATCCCCTTTTTAGTTCCTTAAAACGTGTTTGTTGTTGTTGTTATACTCATTTCAGCCACAAGAGGCCGAGGTGCACCACAACCTGATCATTTTAATTTCACTTTAAAGGTGGAGATGTCATTTTGGAGCATTTTGGAGAAACCAGCTCGAGTGCGCTAGAATTTGAAAATACACAGCCGGTGTCAGTACCAGATATGTTGAGAAGGGTCTAGCTGCGGCCGCGGCCAGTACACGATGGTACACGATGGTACACGACACGCCCACCTGACACGACACTACGGAGGCTGAACGCGCACATGACCAATGAGGGCACGAGATAAGTTTGTGCCCAGATGGAAGGCTGACAGGCAGGTAGGCCATCCAGTTACTTTAGCCGGGCCGGCTCAGATGATTGGTCGTGCTTTTTACAGTACATACTTTTTGTATGGTTTTTTTGTCAAAGCACTTCAGATATTCATTGCTATCGGGATGTTAAGAGCATTCCATGGAATATAACAAAAAGTGTATCTCGAGCCGGTTTCTCAAACTTACCTACCCCACCTTTAAGTTGCGGATTTTCAATTTTTTCTAACTTGTCTCTCAGGGTTTACCGTAGGCTTTAGCTAGCCGCTTGATAGCATCAAAACAAGAAACTGTAAACCTGGGTTTATCCAAAGAAAAAGAAAATCAGCCAGCCACAATACATCTAACAAATGCTAATAAGTAAGCTTAAGAGTTGTTAGCAAGTAGATTTGGACACAGCCAAGCTTTCTGTTTGGCTGTTTCCTTTCTTTGGGCTAAGCTAACTAGCTGCTGGTTGTAGCTGTATCAGAGTGATGCCATTCTTTTCATATTACTATTATAAAAAAATATGTTGTTCTATTACATAGTACACTGTTTTGTCATTAAAGGTAATCTTATTACATTTACAGTCAAGATAAATTAATTATTACTTGCATGTCCAATTAATTCTTCTGTAGACATAATAAAATGCAACAGTAAAATACATTATAACACCATTTTGTTTTACCAACAAATACATATAAAACAAGATAATACTTTGACTCGATGTTATAACGTCTGATGTAACGTCTGTGTGAGAGGAAAGAGGAAGACGACAGATATAGAAGGACAGGCCGAGGGATAAGGACGACCAGAGGGGATAAGAAGAGGAAGGTCAGGGTCAGTGAGGAAGATCAGGATGAAGAGGAGGAAGTGTGTGAAGGTTCAACTCGACAGCTTAGAGAGAACGATCTCTCACGCGAGTGTTTCCTCTGTAGTGTTCGTGACTTAATGATCTGCCTCTACAAGGAACTGCAGATGGACCCGTTGTGGTCCGTGAGTATATTGGTCAAATTTCACATTTGAAATAAATTAATTTAAGTTTTCCACACTCGCGGGAATATCTCCGCAATGGAGCGAGCTTAAGTTTCACTTTCGATTGCATGATATAGCCCAGCGCAACACCTTCATCACACATGTTGCCACTTGTTTGTACCATTTGCATGCGATTTGTAATCTGTTCTAGAAAAACGATGTGTCTTTGGATATTTTTGGAGTTAGGTGGTCCGCGAGTGTTTTTTTATTGGTTAAGTGGTCCTTGGTATGAAAAAGTTTGAGAAACACTGCTCTAGGAGGAGATTCAGGTGATAAGGTGTGGGGGGTACCTTGGTTGGTGATTGGCTAATGGTTATACAAGCCAAAAAATCGTTGTGTCATCATAAAGTGAATGTGCTGAAAAGTGCCATGTCTGCAAAAAAACATATATATATATTTTGATATCTTTTTTTTTTTTTTTAAAGAGCACGGGCTCTCCTACCGTCGTTGACAAAGCTGTAGTCCCGGGGCCGATCGGAGGTGTTTGAGGTGTTTGAGGTGTTTGTGGTGGTTCTGGTGGGCGAGCAGCTGTTGGTTCTGAGCGGGCTGGAAGCTGGACTCGTGCTCTGATTGGAGGCACTGCTGATGGTGTCCGAGTGAAAAGAAATCCTGGGTAGTTTAATCGTCACCCTCTGTACAACCAAGGTCACCACCTAGAGTAAAACATATCATTACAGTTTTGAGGATTCACCCTCTGGGAACTAAACAATATGTGTACAAATCCATCTTGTAGATAATTATCAACATCATGAGTGTATAAACGTATATAATTATTAGGAACGTCAGTCACACTATGTTAGGTGAAAATGAAACACTGGAGCTGGAAGACACACCTGGGGGTTCCCCTTCAGATACAATAGCAACAGAGAGAGAGTTAGAGAGATAGATATATAGATAGATAGATAGATAGATAGATAGATAGATAGATAGATAGATAGATAGATAGATAGATAGATAGATAGATAGATAGATAGATAGATAGATAGATAGATAGATAGGTAGATGGATGGATAGATAGATAGAATTTGGGGACGTAGAGTATGAACCTAACATGTACAATATGTCATCATTGTGTCTTACCTCCCCAGTTTTGCTCAGATACTCCACGGCCTGCTGGTAGGTGATTCCCTGGAAGTTAATCCCATCCACCTCCAACACTCTGTCGCCTGTTACAGAGAGTTAGAGACAAATCAACTGTCTGTCTCACTATCAAATTCAGAAAGTACTGAAGGACTCTGAGTACTATATGAATCGATAAAAGGCCTTGTTGGGGTTGCTTCAAAATACTATAATTAGATCAAACATAGCATTATTTAAGCAGTTTGCAAAGAGTTCTCCACAAGTGCATAAACGTTAAGCATTGTTGGACTTGAGTTATAACCTGAGCTTTATGGGGGTCTTTAAAACTAACGCTAGGGGCGGAGATAAATATATCAATAGCAGCCGGGTAATAACGTAAATAACGGGTGATATTTATAAGAGAGAGAGAGAGACTTCACTGCTCATTACCTGGTAAAACACACACACACACAAAAGTTCTACACACTTAAATATGAAAAGGTTCAACTACGCACACCACACAACACATCATGTCGGCTCGCGGCTCACACATTTTATTTCGCACCTTGGAAGTGAAGTGCAGGCATTTTGTCATTCAAGAGAGAATACGATGCGTAGTTCTTTTGTAAAGCAGGTTTTTCTTTTAGCCTATTCACCTCGTTAATGTTAATAATACTCATTACATTGAAACATGCATTATTTGTGATTAAAATAATGGTTGGAGCTCAGACCCCTCCTCATGAGAATCCCCATTGGCTCCCACATAACTCGAACCCGGGTCATACCTGAATGTAGGCGTCCATCTCTCTCTGCAGCGCCTCCTGGAACAAGGCATCTTATGTAAAGTCCTCCATTTGGAACATTAGTGTTCCAGCCATCCTGATCGATTAATGAGAAAAAAAACATGAATTCAGTATTCTAATATATGCTGATATAGGAGGGGAAACAGTGTGCAAAGACCCAGTTTCACTATTTGTAGTGAGGTAGTGATGTAACATGGACAAAGCACTCTGTAAACCCAGGGCCGCCCCTCCCTACAGGCCAATCACGCAGGCTGCATGGGGCCCCGCCTTGCGCAGGGGGCCCCGCCTTGCGCAGGGGGCCCCGCCTTGCGCAGGGGGCCCCGCCCAGAGGGCCTCAGCTGCTGTGCGCAGTTCTCCGCTCAGTTATCCGCGCACCCCCCGCGAGAGTGAGAGTGCTGCGCACGCCGCTGTGTGGACGGGCCGTGAGAGGTGACAAGAGGAGCACGTTTGTAACCCGACACCGTTGCAATGAATCGACATCTGACCAATCACGGCTTTGATACGGCCACTAGTGCAGGTGAAGAGATGTCGGTGAAAAGACAGTTTCAGTCCGGCGCAAAAAACAAAACATGAAGAAACTAGAGCATCACTCGAAGGTGGTTATTGTATGAGTCAAATGTACAACTTACGAATGTTGTATAAGTCAAATGGCCAATTGCCATATTAAAACATCAGCTGCAATTCACGACATGAAGAAGGCAGTCTCTGCAGAGCATAGAGGCTAATGGAGATGCAGTTATTTCCAGCATTCTTTATTTACCATTCATTCAAGTATGTGATGCCTTTGATCTGCTGATGTACAGGAGGAAGAGAGACACACTGTCTGTCTAGTTGGCTTACATAACAGTTAAAGGTTACAGCCTAAAAAACATGGAGCATTTTTTCCCCTTTTATTAATTTGTATGTCAATTTGCACATTTCATGGTGATGCTCAGCCTCTCCCCTTAACTCCTAACAGTCATCATCATGGTGACGCTCAGCCTCTGCCCTTAACTCCTAACAGTCATCATCATGTCAACCACAACACAGAGAAACACTGATAGAAATGTGTGTGTAGTTGTTGATACATTGCTGACAGAGGGAACTAGAATACAGATTTAAGAAATATCAGTTTTTGAGCATGTCATAAGCATGTTTTGTCTTGACTATACAACTATATTATAATAAAACAATATAGTATTTTTATTATTGAATTGATTATGATTATCATTATTAGTAGAAGTAGTTTATTTGCATTAATTATGTTTTTATCTTTTTGAGGCTAGTATTTGGCAGGAAATGCAAAATTCACCTGTAAACCCATACTGAACGAACATTTACCATTTACCTCACTGTATAAAAAAGTAACCGTTGATAATAATAATAAACAGGAATTATATTTGCAAAGCAGCCTACTTTGTTTCCAAAAAAAAAATGTTCACTCCTGTCGGTTGGGGGGGGGGGGCCTCATCTCAAAATGTCGCTTGGGGCCCCAAGTTGGCCAGGGGCGGCCCTGTGTAAACCGGTCAGATATTAATCAGATTGCGTCGAGCAGACTCATTCTGACTCACTGCTCCAAATTAGTTGCTGTACTAATTACTAACTGACTCTTTTTCCTGATGTAAACACATTACACAGGATTTTGCAGGTCTGTACCATGGATGCAAGCCAATATCTTGCAAACAGAAAGTAGAAGGATTTCCTGCCAATGCTGTCAATGCAGTAATTGAAAGTACAAATCAAATCAAGTTTTATTTATAGACATTTATAAACGATTTATGGTCGAGCCAAAGTGCTGTACATATAACATTACAGTACAGTAATATATCTAAGCAATAATAGGCTTTTGAGCTGTAGGGTTTCCAAGATGCAGTCTATTATTGTTGGTGACTATCGCATTCCAATTGGATCACTTGCCCTTTATGTAAAAGCCTATTATTAGCATCTAGTTTAACCACTTTTTCAGGCCATTAGGGCAAAATCAAGAAGTATATTCAGATAGCATGATAAGTCTGTCTAGCTGCAGCACACTAAGCTTTGCAATTGAACGTCAAAGTTATTTGGCAACTTTTGGTGCTAGTTTTAGCTCCTTTCATTGGAAGAAAGTTGGCATTAGTGCACAGATTCACACAGATTAATACAATTAAAGATAAAATCAAAGATACAAATATAAATGAACTCACAGAGATGCTGATGCCCAGACTTCCTGAGATCTTTCTGAGCTCCACAGCGATCTCCAACGGCCTCTCACAGTGTGGAGGGGGAGAAATACAGCAGTTGTCCTGAAACACACACACACACACACACACACACACACACACACACACACACACACACACACACACACACACACACACACACACACACACACACACACACACACACACACACACACACACACACACACACACACACACACACACACACACACACACACACACACACACACACAGCAATGATTTCCGTCCTTATTTTCTGTATCTCTGACTCAGTGGCGGTTCTACGGGGTGGCACGGGGTGGCAGCTGCCACCTCAGAAAAAGGCCTTGCCACCCCAGCTGCCACCCCATTTGGCAGCTTAGTTTTGAAAGAAAAGTTGTGGCTCATCGGACATTTACGAGAGAAAAACTCTAATGTCCGAGTGCAAGTGAATGCAGCACAAGACGCAAGCCTTGTAACCCCTCCCCCGGCCCTGGCTCGAGCGTGGAAATATGATTGGCGGTGATTTCATTTGAACGGGGGACAGCTCAAAACGAGAAGCATTTCGGATCCAAGTAGACGGAAGGAATGAGGTATTTGCGGTCAGGTATGGCTGGGGTAAGCTACAGCCATACCAAGAAATGGCTTAGCCCCACCATGAAAAATTATGTTAAAGTAAGCAAAATAAAGTCTGCCAACTCGCGCGGAGTAAATTGCACAGACAGCAGTTAGTAAGATTGATTTCAGTAGCCACTTGTCTGGAAATACCGAAGACTAGAAACGGTTTAGAAAACTTTTGTGATCGTCTTCTCAATAGAACATCTTTGATAATGTCTTCTGGCCAATCAGAATCAAGATAACAGCGTTGTGTTGTTGCAGGAAGTCCCGACGGAGAATAATTTTTGCTGTAGTACATCTCTATATACATCGATACAACATTACGTGTTGATAGAAATCAACCCTCCTGGCTGGTCTACCTGCATGTGCCATCCGACCTCTGCAGCTCATCCAGAATGCAGCTGCTCGCCTGGTCTTCAACCTTCCTAAATTCTCCCACACCACTCCGCTCCTCCGCTCCCTTCACTGGCTTCCGGTAACTGCTAGAATCCACTTCAAGACACTGGTACTTGCTTACCATGCTGCGAATGGATCTGGCCCTTCGTACATCCAGGACATGGTTAAACCGTACACCCCAGCGCGTGCACTACGCTCTGCATCAACCAAACGGCTCGCTGCACCCTCGCTGCGAAGTGGACCCAAGTTCCCATCAGCAAAAACACGTGGGTTTGCTATCCTGGCTCCTAAATGGTGGAATGAGCTCAGGACATCAGGACAGCAGATAGCTTACACACCTTCCGGCGCAGACTGAAAACTCATCTCTTTCGACTCCACTTCGAGCGATAGAACTATTAACAAAGCACTTTTATACTAATAAAGGACTGGCTTATCTAAAGCCAGTTGAGTAGCACTTGAAATGTTTTTGCTCTATGAAGCCTGATGTACTTATATGATTCTGTTTTCTTCAAGTTTGTATTTTGTTGGTCGAATGTACTTATTGTAAGTCGCTTTGGATAAAAGCGTCAGCTAAACGCAATGTAATGTAATGTAATGAAATAAGACCCCACGGTTTGATGATTGATAGGTGTGTGGGCTGTCATTTAGACACACAGAACAATGGGGGCTATCCACAATGTAAAGTAATTCACAGCCTCTTCCCTCTTCTCTCTGTGAGGAGCAGCAGGTTCAGCTTTCAGAACAAAGTAACAAAAAACTAAAATGGCATTCATTTTTTAACTATGTCGTGGAGTAATAGATGTATTTATTTTTCTTCTCAAGAGAGTACCAGCATGTGTATTTTATGTTAGTATTTCAAAAAATCTCCTGGGGGAGAATCCCCCCAGACCCCCCTGTGTCTGTGTTTTCAGCATGTCAACTCAAGTCCTGAGAAAGTCAAATAAGACGGTGTGTAAAACTTCACTGCCCAGCCAAAAAATAGTAACCACTTTGATTTAACTAGGCCAGTAGGTAAGGACTTTTCACTGGATAATAACTGCAGCCATGTTTATGTTTTAGCTGAATACACATTTTTTAACCCTAATTGATGCAGTTATTCACTTAGTTTGTTTGTTCTTTCTGATGTAAAGTCAAGGTTGTAACTGTTTGCAATGAAGTTGTGGGGCGCTGAACTGTTCTTTTGATTCTTTTGATTTATGATAATTACTTGTCTTTCAAATTTGAAGGAGGGTGAGCAAGCATTTTGAGGAACATTCATCATTAACTCCTCCAAAGAATATAGTTTATTTAATAATAACACTGAATATGTGAATCATAGCAGTGATTGACAGCTGATAGGAATATTATGATTGTTAATATTATCATATTCATACAGACAAACATCGATGAGACAGTTAATTAATGTACTTATTGCAGCAGTCTGCATTGATTTGGTACCACTGCTGGTCTAAGAGTGAAACTCATTCAGTTATTGTTCAGTTAAAATTCATTACATTATGTCTGCCACCTTATATCTGTATATGTAAGGCTTTACTGATGTGCCACAATAATGTCACCTAATGTTATTGAGTTAAAATATCAATATTGTGGCTTTCCAAGTTAACATTGTTGATATGACTGCGATTAAATCAGCATATACTTCTGCCAGGGGATGCCACCCCTGAAATTCTACTGTCACCCTCTTGCCACCCCATGAATATTTGTCTAGATCCGTCCCCTGCTCTGACTGCATTACACACACACACACACTGATCACAAAACCTTCCCCATGATTATACCTGAGCTCGTACTTCTCGGGGGACGTTCAGCCTGTTGCTGGTCTTCGGCGTCATCATGACAGAAACGATTTCATCCAAACCGTCTTGTTCTGAAGAGCCGTCCGTTATCGACGTGCCCTGGGATTCGTAATTCCTAAACACGGGAGATCGCACGCTGTTGGGACTGGGGCTCACTGTGGATAAAAACAACAGCTATGTTACACCTCAAAAAACTGAAGTAAAGTAAATACAGAGTTCCATGTATGGTAAGAGTAGCCTTCAATTCCATGTGTTAAATGTTTTTGTCTGACTGTGTAAGGCAAATACTTCTACATTTCAAACCTTGAATACGTTTAGTTACAGACATTGTCGGATACAGCTCTCCTTAATTCCCTTTATACTGGCCCCCATAAGAAGCTAGAAGCCAGTTAGCTTAGCTTAGCACAAAGACTTAACACAGAGGGGATATAGGTAATTTACACCTCCGTTTTGATTTTGATGTGAATTCATGAAGTTTGAAAGTGCTGGTAGAGGTTTATTGCTACCTTCGGACAGAGCTAGCTAGCTGTTTCGCCCTCGTTTTATAGTTTTCCATATTTCTTTATGCTAAGCTAAGCTAACAGCTGCATGAAGCTATAGAAAAAAAGTCATGATGCAGCACAACAAAGAGAAAGGAAATCTAATTTGTACGTGTTAGTAATTCATAACAGGTGCATTAAGAGAATAGGCTAATACCACACAAACATAGAAGGGTCAGGGTCAAAGCTACAGGATCATTACACACACACACACACACACACACACACACACACACACACACACACACACACACACACACACACACACACACACACACACACACACACACACACACACACACACACACACACACACACACACACACAGAGCACCTTTTGGCTGTGAGATGATGAGCTGCACCTCCTCAGGGCTGCTCTGCATGACCTCTGCTGCCTCGCTTAAGGTCACGCCCTCCAGGCTGATGTGGTTTAGAGAGATCATACGACCGCCTGGGGGCAAAGGTCACAGTGAGCCGGGGGGTCGGTGTGTGGTAACAGTACAGTTTGAAGAACTGAACCCACATATGACCTCAAAAGGCCTGTGATCAAATCCCACAGACACCTCCACTACTCAGTCTGCCCTTCTGAGGAATTCTCTGCACCAAAATGGGGTGATCTACTATTTGAATAAGTGCCGTT